>NC_056735.1:1659595834-1659665834 GCF_019279795.1 Protopterus annectens | reverse complement strand
TGATGCCCGCACACAGGAAGGACTGTACAAACATCCCCAGAATGTCCAGGTTATGTCATCAAATATAACCCCTACTGTACATAACATGTGTAGCAGTCTGTTATCTCACTGGTTTGTTATCAGATATGATGACACTAATTATGGTGTACAGCACATATGCACCACTTCATGCACGACATATGTACACAGGTTGATAGAGTTGTGGCTGGAAGCACATACACAGGGCCAGTAATGACATGTTGCTGTGATAACCTCATACATTTACTGTTGTAACAGGGTTTTTTGCAACATATGTCCTATGAGGGATAAGAAGCCAGTAACTGTCATGGCTTTCACCATCTGCAGACTGCAATCCTCACACTACCTTCTGCAGTCCACAGAGAGATGCTCTGTTGGTAACACATGAAACCAAAGGCACAACACACTGCAGATGATCCTGTAGTTGGGGATTCCACATAAACATGGAACTGACATGGCAGTTATGTTGACATGTAGGACAGTCATATCCACACACACACTGTTAAACCAACAGTACTCCAAATGCAGTATAGCAGCACTTACTGTCTGTAGTCAGGTCAGGCACATCCCCCTCCTGTGTGTTGCCCTGTTTCCACAGTGTATGTTGCTAGAGCTAAATCCCCAATCCATTTGAGATGTTGTTTGTCAAACAACATATCTAGTTCCTGCTCACAGTGAATGAAAAGGGCCAACACCAACATTATGTTCCTAGATATTGGAGTGCGTTTCCATGCAATTGGCTATGGGGATGTTACCACAGCTCTTCCACATGCAATCAGCTAGGGGAGGGCTTCAATTCATGCAGAAGCCATCAGCTGATCATGAGCATCACTTAAATACACATGCTGCTGCCAAGCAAAGCAGGTATAGGTCTCCACATCCACCAGAGAGGGAGTGGGAGAGGCAGACAGAGGCAAAGACAAGGCAGAGAGTGGTGGGAGAGAAAACCTAAGCATGTTTGAGTCACACACCTACCAGCACAGGGTATCAAACTCCTGAAGACTATGTAGTACTATCACAGTTCTATGCAGTTAATGGATGCACCACATGGGTTACCTGTTATGGAGCCCTCAGAACATATATGTGATAGTGACTGACATCTGCAACAGGGATACGGTACCTATATGGTAGGTGACATACACATGCCTGTCCGCATGTACAGGAGCCAGTATCAACACAGCCACACTCTCATAGGGATGCACACACAATGACACACTTGACAGGGCCAGGATTACAACTCATCAGTAGTGGGATTGCCACACCACATCACTGTGCAGGTATCACATGCACCACATGAGTCATACAGGGGTTGTATGGAAAAAGGGTATGGAGAGGTGTCTGACATCAGACAGCATGCTTCAGAATGCCCATAGGGGTAGTAGGGAGTGTGGATGTGAACATACGCACCATACAACACACACACACACAAACACACAGGGTGCCAGTACTAGCATGCATGGGTGCATGCCTGCATGGGTGTGTGGTGGTCGACTGTGCCAGATGGCTGTACAAGGCTAGGTGATGGGTATACATTGGCATCAGGCCATGTGACAATGGTCTGCATTGTGGCTCAGGGCTGTAGTGTCTGCATTTACCCACTCAGGTGGGTATTGTATCCCTCATCCAGTCACCTGGGTGACTATTGTGTGTGGCCAATGCTGTGCATCGCTTGCCATGTATGTGTTCCTTAGTGCATGACATGGACGGTGTCTGGGATGTGGACACCTCCCACATGCATGTACAGTGACATGTGGAACTCTACCTGGGGTGTCTGGCCCATGTTGTGAACACAGATTATCATCAGACATGCCAGTCTTGCCCACCTGTGGTGGGACATGGTAATGGGCAGCAGGTTTACCCTGCCCCTTTATTGATAGCATGCTAACAGCATTCCCTGATGTCAGTGGCATCTGTCAATACAGGGTATGTTGTCAGGCATGGTATGTCCTTTGTGGGTCACATGTGAGGGCACCACAGGTGCTTTAGGTGTCCATTGGGGAACATGGGGAAGGTGCACTGTCTGCATGTATGTGCATATTGGACAGGGTGCCATGCCCTCTGTAGCACACAGCTATCACCCCATAGTTACTATCAGTGACCAATATGCAGTGTGCTACCCACATATTGGCTGTTGCCTAGGCATGTGTGTGTGTATGACATGGGTTGAGAATGTGTTCTGGGTAATTCTGTGGTTGCTAACTGTGATTGTCTGGCCTTGATGTCACATGTATGGGTATGGCTTTGCACCCCAGCCTCTCAGCTATTTCACATCTGTTATCCCTGTATGGTGGACATTGTAATATATAGTAGCACCACCATATAAGAAATAAGCAAAACCTGCTTCACATTGGCCACAGGTGTCTCACACTCACAACCACCTCCACACAGGATATGTGTTACAAACACACACACACCTGTCATGTCTGGGAGTAGAACCCCTACTTAATTAGGTTATTACACTACAGCACTACACAGTTATAGTACACGCCACGGAGATTACTGGAGTACTCCTTCCCCAAAGATGTATATCACATTGGATGACATCAGCAGGATTGCAGATGTAAGACATTTGAATTGTAGTGAGTGTGAGTAGCCTACAATGCATTGCTCTCTACACAGACAGTGACACACACACAAAACATCCATAACTGACATGTGTGGGTATAGAACCCCTAATAGGGGTCTATATTACACTACAGCATGGAGTTGCTATAGGATGCACCATGGGGATTACTACAGAACCCTTTCCCCAAAGGTGTATATCACAATGAATGACATCAGCAGGATTGCCAAAGTAGGCCATTTAAAATGTACTGTGTGTGACTAGCCTATAATGCATTGCGCCATACACAGACATTGAAACACAGACAAAACATCCAAAACTGGTATGGGTGGGGATGGAACCTTACCGCAGTTCTACATCACACTACAGCAGTACACAGTTACAGGACACGCTACAGAGATTACTGAGCTACAACCTTCCCAGAGGTGTATTTCTAGGTGGGTGACATCAGCAGCCTTGCCAAAGTTGAGTATATGAATTGTAAGGTGTGTGAGTACCCTAAAAGGCATTGCTGTCTACACAGTCAGATGCACACACTCACACAGTTGCCAAGTCTGGCGTTAGAACTCCTACCTAACTACTTTATCACACTACAGCAGTACACAGTTACAGGACATGTTATGGAGCTTACTGGACTGCAACCTTCCCAGAGGTGTATTTTTAGGTGAGTGACATCAGCAGCCTTGCCAAAGTTGAGTATATGAATTGTAAGGCATGTGAGTACTCTAAAAAGCATTGCTTTCTATACAGTCAGACGCACACACAAATACTGTTGTCAAGTCTGGGGTTAGAACACCTACCTAACTATTTTATCACACTGCAGCAGTATGCAGTTACAGAACGCGCTATGGAGATTACTGGGTTACAGCTTTCCCAGATGTATATTTCTAGGTGGGTGACATCAGCAGCATTACTCTCTACACAGTCAGACATGCACACAAACACACACACAGCCACACACTCACAGTTGCCAAGTCTGGGGTTAGAACTTCTGCTTAACTAGTTTATCACACTACAGCAGTACGCCGTTATGGGACGTACTATGGAGATTACTGGGCTACAACTCTCTCAAAGGTGTATTTCACATTGGATGACCTTAGCAGGCTTGTCATAGTAGGGCTGTGGTGAGGCCAGTGTGTGCATGGGCCATAACCCATTCATCTATGGGTTGACACACCACATGCGGGCACACACGGGGTCATATATCACAGGTACGTGTATACAGCTGCTAGATGACTACTTCCTTGTACAGTCACATTGCACAGCTGGCACGTGCACCACATAGTCTGTAATGCTGACAGATACTGGTGGCTAGTATCTGCAGTGAGTGACATCTGCACCCCATGTGTTTGGGGCCCTTTGGCTGTGTGCTGGGTGGGACAGGCCTGGATGGCTCCTTGTCACAGTCACCCTGTTCCACACATCTATATATGTCTACCTTTGGCTTATTATAGTTTGTTGTCCTGACATATATGTCTGTATTCCTATCCACTGTGTGTGCAAGGTATGAATGGTGCATACTGATGAGTGTCTGCACTAACAACTGCAACTGGCAGATATGTCTGGTCCACTGGTGTTTGCAGTCATGCCTTCATGTGTTTAGGTGTGTGAACATGGCCAGTATGATCTTTCAGTATGTTGTTGACTGATATTGCCTTCATTTCTCTAAGTGTGTGAGCATGCCCAGTATGGCCATTTGTATTGAATGTGTGGATCGTGTCCAGGTAGTTTGTGCTGCAGTGCTAAACTTTGTGTTATACACCGACAGGTAGCATGCTGTCTCTGCAGGGTATCTATTGATCATTTGGCATTGACTGTTACTACATTTCTGCATAGCGGGGGGGGGACACCTGACTGTTTCTACATTTCTACACAGGAGTGGGGGGGCATGCCTGACTGTTCTTACATTACTATGTAGGATGAGGGCACACCTGATTATTTCTACATTTCTACACAGGGTTGGGGGGTACACCTGACTTTTATTACATTACTATGTAGGATGGGGGAACCTGACTGTTTCTACATTTCTACACAGGAGTGGAGGGGGCACACATGACTGTTATTACATTACTATGTAGGATGGGGGGGCACATCTGATTGTTTCTACATTTCTACACTGGGTTGGGGGGCACACCTGACTGTTATTACATTACTATGTAGGATGGGGGGGCACACCTGACTATTTCTACATTTCTACACAGGGTTGGGGAGGCACATCTGACTGTTATTACATTACTATGTAGGATGGGAGGGGCACACCTGACACTTGTACACATTTGCTATGACTGTACTGGTATGTCAGGTACTCCATTTCATTCTGTATTGCTAACTATCATACTGACTAGAGGCATACCAGTGTACTACAGATCGTGGCTTTGGTTGCCCTACATATTATTGTCTGACTTCCTACCCTTCAGATCTAACATCCCACTGCCTGCCCTGCTGTGGTCTGTCTGTGTAGGCCTGGGGGGGAGGTCAACCATAGCCATAATTCTGGGGCCATGGGTTTGTCTACACCTGTCCTGCTGGTTGCGACTGTTGTTGGGTATGTGAACAGTCCTGACTGGCATGTGTGGGTCATATGGACAAACATGTCACTCAGCACATTTCCTGCAATGGGTTTTCTCACCCTGTGTAGTACTGGCTACTATGGTGACTCCAGTATGTGTTACAGATGTCAGGGTGCCACTATGGTGTCTACTGTCTGCTGCCATAACATTCAGCCACCCAATTCCCTTGCATGCTCACATCCATACCATAGCTAGAGGTAACAACACATTCTACTCCATTTGGCAATTTGTAGGTTGATTGAATTACCTTGAGGGTGTGCCAGACTTGCGGATGGTGCTGGAGGGCTGCCTATGTTGGATGCACATAGTACACTCCTTATACATGGTTGAGCACAGGTAGTGTCATGTTTGGCATCCCTTTTACTGTATGTGCGAGTCAGAGAGAGGTGTAATTCCCTGGGTCCCTACTATGTCAGTACATGTGCTATGCGTTGCCTCTTTGCCAAGGCCAGGGCATACTGGGCACGCCTCCTTCTGCCTACTGGGGCAGGCTCAGGTTGTTCTTCCTCTGGGTCACTCTGTGCCTGTGCAGGACTTAGCATTGGTGGGGGGGATGTGTAGCCCTGCCCCATGCTGTTCCTGCTGCAGCTGTTTCCACAGGGTCATATTATGTAGCATAGCACATATCATAAAAATTTGGGTACATTTAGCTGGTGAATACTGCAAAGCTCCACTAGATGTGTCCAGACACCAGAACTGTGACCTGAGCATCCTAAACACATGTTCTATTATATGTCTGGCTGTGAGTGTGCCTCATTATGGCGTTCTTGTTCAGGTGTGTGTGCATTTCTGATGGGTGTCATCAGCCACCGCTCAAGTGTGTACACAGCATCCCCCACTAGGTGACCGTAGGGGATATCTCCATTGGCAAATCTCTGGTACAGCTGCATCAGATGCCATATGTGGGAATCGTCATAGCTTCCTGGGCAGCCAGCACACACATTCATTATAATGCCCTTGGCATCACATATGACCTGGCAGGTGATGGAGGGGATGCCCCTGTGGTTGATGTAAGCCCTACCCTACTCACCGGGTGGTGCTTTGATGTGTATGTGTACAGTCTATAGCACCCACTACATCAGGGTATTCTGATATTTGGTGGAAGAGATGCATATTGCTGGTCAACACCTCACGGGTGTTAAGGAAATATACGTGCTCACTGGCATGTGCTGACATGGCATTCAGGAATTGGTGGAATACTCTGGGTGCTGATGCCTGTGAGATCCCCATGATATCCCCAGTTGTGCTTTGGGAGGTACCTGTGGCTAGTATACCTAGGCCTACACATACCTTGATATCCACCTGGATGGGTTCCCCTCAGTCATTTTGGTGTGTCAGGTGTGGCCGGCACAGCCCAGCTATTTGCTGTAGGAGGTCACTGTCCACCCAATAGCGCTCCACTATCTCCAGCTCATGTAGCCCCTGGTAGGTTACCCTAGGTCTGTACACTCTTCTCCGTCTCCTCACTGTGGGTTGTTCAGTAGCATTCACATCCTCACCACCCTCAGCCTCTTGCACATGTTGTTCTATGTTGCCTGCTGCACCCCTTCTCATTTTGTAGGTTTATTTGTTAAGATTTCTCCACTTGTATACACCGGTGGTGTAGAATGTGGGAAAAACCAGTGGGGAAGGTGTTTGCTTAGTTTATAGTAGTGTTCTGGGCTGGGCTGATCTGCTGCCTGTGTAATTGGCTGATACTGATACGTTCCACCTGCCAGCTAAGCTAGTTCTCCTTAATTACCTTCCTACTGCTATTTCACTTCTTATTGCCTTCCTGTTTAAGCCCCGAGGTGCGCCGCGCAAACAGAGTGCTCAGATGTCATCAGAGCTGCTATTTCTGGGTTTAACCTTTTTTTCCCTTGTTTAAAACCCAATGTGCACTGCGCACACCCTCTTATACTTTGTAAAGAGTGCTAGGCAGGTTTAAACAAGCCTCCTAGCTTAGCTATGCTAAGCTCGGAGCAAACCCGAGTCACAGGGCTCCAATCCGCTTACAATGTGCCTGACACACCCCTTCATGATGTCACCTACCTCCTAGGCTTGCACCCAGCTATTCTTACTCTTACACTGTTGGGACCTGTCTCACATGCTGGGGAAAACTGGGCTTCACTAACCTTCCCCTCATTTGCAAAGGATTGCCTGCTAATGCATAGTTACATGTCTCACACTGAGCTTCCCCCCTTAGCAACCACTACTCACTGGCCAGGTTGTCTTCTGCCTGCCATTGACTTGCATGGCAGAATAGTGATTTTAGTTAGAATGCTATTTTGGGTTTATTTTATTATTTTTCCCCTCGATCCCATTTGCGCGCTGCTGCCCTATGCTTATACAGCCGAGATTGGCTAAAAAAAATAAAAGTTTATTTTTTTTATTGTTTACAATGCCAATGGCCTTATACTTGGCCATTGGCATGCTTCTTCAATGATATTCAGCCTTTATTTGGAGCAGTCATAGCTCCGTTTTGGATTTTGCAGAAATGTACTCGGTTAGTAAGCGGGTACATTTCTGCAAATAGCACTAGTCTTGCACGGACTGTTGCAAGCTTCCTGGATTGCAAAATCACCTCATTTGCATGGATTTCACCTGAAAATGGGGTGATTTGCATACCAGAGCTTAGTCCGTGCAAGATAATATGCAGGAGTGCTCGTGCGCACCCCTGCAGGCTGTTCCTGGATCGCACGGCAGACATATTGCCTGCATGGGCTTCTGTACCACTCTTGCTCTCCATGCAAGCTTTTGTGAATCCAGGAGAATGTTTTAAGCATCCTTAAAAAAATTCTTTAAATACAACTAGACCACAATCGGGCCAGAAGCAAAATAAAACAATAGACCTCTGTATTATACTGGTGTCCTATAATGCAGACTCTATTATAGGATGCCAGTATACTTTCAGAGAAATAAAAAGGAAGCAAATTTTGTACTTACTTCATAAGGAAAACAACATCTATACTGGCATCATTCAACATCACACACAAAGGCAACAAGTAAAATAAAAGCTGTAGTTTGTAGTGAAATATCAGTTAATGCTTATTCTTAGACAATAGCTTGTTTCACCCACGAAATTCTAGTAGTGGCATATGTGCTTGTGTTGTTTAATGCTATGTGGGCCATGCACTATGGATATACAGGTGGGACGCAAAGAACAAAAATCTACAGCGGATGTATTTTGTACATAGCTGGTTAGAAATGAGTGACTTCCTTAGATCAACCATCTTTTATCTGAAGTCATGTTCCATGTTTCCTTTGTTCTACCTGCCACTAAAGTCATGAAAAAAGTGAGTTGTGTTCAGTGCTATCACTTGAGTGAAAAAGACTTCCTTGGAATTGCTGGTGTAGATTCAAAGGTAAATACTAGGCTATCAGTCTGCAGACTATTACAAGTCTGTAACCCAAGATCAGAATTAAACCCTGTGCCTTGTAGTTGTAAGGTTAAGACCTTAATCATTATGACAATGCCTCACACCCTGCAATTGTCATCTATCCAAACTGAAGATATGAAGCTGTACTCTTGAACTCAGTAATGGAATTTTTGCAAAATATGTTTGTTAACACAGCTTCCTGTAGAATATTAATGAACATGCAGGACTATTAATAAAGTACACCATGAAGAGTGCCAAAGTGTCTGTACTATTAAAAGCTTTACCTAAAATCTCTGCTTGCTACGTAATGGAAGACAGACCCATTGACAGATGGTTATGCTGATGTGTTAGTCACCAAAGTACAAATTTTAAACAAGGGTCATTGCTTGTATAACAACAACCACAAAAAAGAAACACTTTTTGAAAAAGCCATATTGCCAGAAATAACAAGAGAAGTACCCTACAGAGAGCATCTGTCATGGAAAACTTGTCACTGCAGGTTGCCAGAATGAGTGATACAAAACCACAGTAGCCAAGTAGTAAAAATGGTCATATCCATTTTAAGTATTTAAATATAAAAACAAATGTCACAGTAAGACTTCCTTGAGACAGCTGAGACACTTATATGGCTAACTTAATTACATCTCTCATTGTAACAATGTTTATTTGATTTGAAAATCAGATTTTTTTTTGCTTTATTTTGCCTTTTAAAATGTATTAACATCATTTTACAATCTTATGCATTAAGTTTTTTTAAATTCCATTTAGTTCTTTGTATAGTGCTGAATACTGTACTTCGGCAAACCATGCAACCTCTCACAAAAATTTTGCAATTGCTGCAGTTCTGGCAAAATAAGGCTACTTAATAACTAGTTAACTGAAAAGCCTTGTTTGTATGAATAGGTGAATATACTGACCAAGGAAGACATACAGTCTCTTGAGTCAACTTGAATGTTGCAGCTAGATTATGTGCAGATGTCCTGAAGTTCTCCAAAATTGTCTTCATCTACAGAAGGTATTCGTGAAGGCTCTATTAATCTACACTGCATCACTGCCTCATACAGTGTACTTCTATCCCTACCTCAGTTCTTTCTGGGCCTTCAGGCTTCAACACAATTGTCCCTTTCATCTTTCTGTCATGTGTCTTCTTTTGTTGGACCACATATATCTATCCCATTCACCTTGTCAATTATTACTTGCTTGCCTTTTTGTAACCTGATCTGCCTTTCATTGCATGATCACCAGAAGACACACAGTAATCAGGATACAACCTTACAGAATCCTTCTAGTGGGAGAATTGCATCTCTTAAATTCACTTCCTAATATAACATATAAGAGTTATGTTTTCCTTCAGCTCTACCATTTCATCCTGCTCTACATGACTACACTTTGTGGAGGTTATAAGTGCATACTTTTCCTTTCTCATTCCTTGGTAGGATCACCCCTCCCTGTTTGTAAGGTTTTCACAAGAAGAAGAAATCCCATCACCACTGGCATCAAAGTGCACAGCTTTGTACTATTTTTAAATCATTTCCCTGTAGTCACTTACTTTTCCACTCCACAGGCTGTAACACATTCTGCTAGAGATGAATATCAACCTTTGGGTATGACCACTTCAAAATTCCCAGTGTTGTTAGGTATCAGAAAAAGTGTATAGCCACACCTTCTTCTGTGCTCCCATTAAAAAACATCAAATAGTACACAGATGTTTGACACATACCAAATTTAACAGATAACAAAATGATTAGCGCACTGAATCCCTTGCATTTTTATGCCCCCTTCCACTTCTCTCGACTGGGCTGCTCCTTCAATTATACTGTTCTGTTACATAGTTAACTTTAATACTGCACCATAAAAAATTAAGGCAATTTTTATGTAAGTAACTTTTTCAATGTAAATTAGATCTGCTGTAAACAAAATACACGTCAAGTGGTTCAAATCATGCTGCCTGATTTTACTGTCAGATCTCAGTATGCTGTCTTATGCAAATATCATAAAAGGGACACACTCTAATGCCAAATCCGATGTACATACATGTATATGTATCCTTATGGTTAACCATTTGAAATGTCAGGACCCGCTAAAGTGAGTCCTGAAACATGGAGACTGAATAGCCAAAAAACAGGCTTACATAAACTAAGTCCAAGATGGCCACTTCTCTGGAAATTCCCTTTTTCTCCAAGGTATGGTGATCTCGGAGATGGTATATATAAGTTTGGGGGTGTGGAGCATGCAGGTGGACTTGCACCCTGCAAACAAAGAAGTTTAAAGGATCTTCAAGATCACTTTTTTCCTAGAGTTTCAGGCTTTTTTTTCAGCTTGCCGACACTTGGCATTTCAAGTGCCAATATTTCTATAAGGTGCCATATTTTATGCACACATATATAAATAATGGGGTTCAGGCAAATAACTTTTTAAGCTTTTTTTATGCTTGTAATTTCAAAGTTATGTTTTAAGTCTCTCATGCAGTTATCAAAGCTTTTTAAAACTTTGTTAATATTCTGCACTTTCTATTTTTGAACAACGAAGAAAAAGAAGTAATCCACTATGGAATAAAGGATCTATGGAAGTAACAAAAGCACCAAAAAACAAAGTAAAATCCACAGAACCACCACAGCAGTATAAGATAAAAATATGTAGTTTAATAAAAGGTTAGCACTTTCATGCTCCCCTGAGCACTTCTTCAGACCAGTACAAACAATTCTAAAACACACTCCATTTAAGTACTAAAATTTTGTAAGTACTAAAATGTTTTAGAATTGTTTGTACTGGTCTGAAGATGTGCTCAGGGGAGCATGAAAGTGCTAATCTTTTATTAAAGTACATATTTTTATCCTATACTGCCATGGTGGTTCTGTGGATTTTACTTTCTATTTTTCACAGGTTTATTCCACATCCCCACAACTGTTCCATTAAGTAACTCTTTTAGCTTCTTTATCATATGTGGGCTTTTGTAGTTTAATAAGGCATTTCTTTTATGGCATTATTACTGCCCAGACTCTTATGTATTGGATTCTTTTGCTCTTCATCATGTATGGCCTTATACATGAGAAATTAATCCCACTTCAGTTTTCCAAAAGCTACTTTCTAGAAATGTATTTCCTGCAGCTGGTGTTTATAACTTTGAGTTGTCAAGTTCCTGACATTTTTTTTAAATGTCACCCTCTGCATCAGTCACACAGCTACTTTGTCATCTACATCAGTACATATTACTATATCATAGCCATACCTATCTGCATCCCTTATAGCTTTCTATAAGAAATGATGGGAGTTAAAGGCCAGGCTGAAGTGTAGCCATACACAAACACAATGCTCTCCTTGTCTCCTGCAGCGATAATCTAACCACAGCAGCGAGTCGAGTTAATTTGCCAAGAATGTTGCTGAGTCCAACTCTGCTGCCACCTCTGTGTAAGACAGACAGCATTCAAGATGTTAACTAGCATACCCTGTTTTCTATAACCTAGAGCAACAAGTGTATGTGACTGTCAATAAGATCTTCTTTACATCTGTCCTTATGCAGCAGAGCTTCCATCTCCATCTTAATGACTTGTGCCACTACTCTAGGATTTATGATGCTGTTACACAGTTTAGCTAGACATTTAGCCATTATTATGGATTCGAGCATCCACAGTTGTAGGTCATCTGGACCACGTGTACTGTTTCCCAGAAGTCTCTTAAGTTTCTTTCCTGCTTCCACTCTGCTCCCTTCAAATCTGATTCTGGACTTTTCTGTGGAAATCAAGACTGTAGTAGCTGCAGATTCAAAGTCAAAGTCAAAGTAAACTTTATTGTAATTTAGGACTACACAAGTGCAGCCTACATGAAATTCTGAGTATCAACTCACCAGAGAGTATAAAGGAAGCAAGGATAACAAGAACAGCAGTGTAACGTTTCAATTAAAAAAAAGGATATTCAGTACAAGACCCACAGAAGGATAATAAACCAATAATAACAGTAAAAACACACAACCCCCCCACAGACAGTCATAAGAAGAATACTGTACACAGCAGCATGACAGTAGGATTGCACATGTTAAGATTGTCCTCCTTTGTTAATCTGCATCAGACAAACAGCAGGCAATTGCACACGAATAAGAACATACATTGCTACATCAAAGAATAAAACAAGATATTGCACACTTTTCAGCTGAGCTAAGTATAGTGAATGATTACTGACTAAATAGTCAGTGGCTGGTATCAGAGTTTATAAGTCTCAACACTATTGGGTAGAAGCTGTTTAAGTATCTGGTGGTTCTTCAGCGGATACTACAATATCTCCTGCCTGAAAACAATTGTGTAAACCAGCCATGTGCCAGGTGAGAGGGGTCACAGATTATTTTTATACACACATTTAATGTTTCTTGCTGTGAAGAGATCCTGGATTGATAGCAAGTTGGTTCCCATGATTTTTTCAGCAACTTGCACCACTCTCTGTAACTTCTTTCTTTCTGTTATTGTACTGTTCCTAAACCAAACTGTGAAGCTACTAGTGGGAATGCTCTCAACTGCTCCTCTGTAGAATGTGGTGAGAACAGTAGGTAGAAGCTTTGCTTTTTTTGGGCCTTCTGAGAAAGTGGAGATGTTGGTATACTTTTTTTGACCAACTGTTCAGAGCTTACAGTCCAAGAGAGATCCTCAAAAATGTGCACCCCTAAAAACTTTCAAGATTTGGCCCTTTCCACCTCTTCAACATTTATAATAAGTGGTGGGTGTGTTGTTGACCTTTTTCTGAAGTCTATAATGATTTATTTTGTTTTAGTGACAATTCAAGTCAAGGTTCTTCTTATCACACCAGTCAACCAATGAGTAGACCTCATCTCTGTAAGCTCTTTCATCTTCCCCTTTGATGAGGCCCACAATTGTAGTATCATCTGCAAACTTAGTGATGTGATTGGTAATGTATTTTACAAAATAGTCATGGGTGAGGATGGTGAACAACAGACAGATTAGCACACAACCCTGAGGAACACCGGTGTTGAGCATTATGCATCCTGAGGTGTTGCTGCCCTCACATGTTTTCTGCGGTCTGTTCATCAAGATGTTGAGGATTCAGTTGCCCATGAGCTTGCTAACTCCAAGATATACAAGCTTGTCAATAAGCTGCATTGGAACCACTGTACTGAATGCCAAGCTGTCAAACAACAGCCAGACATAGTTGTTTCTTCCCTCCAGATGATCGAGTGAGAGGTGGAGTGCCATTGAAATAGCATCCACAGTGGATCTTTTAGATAAGCAAACTGTAGAGGATTGAATGTGGATGGAAGGTTTGCTGAAGGATGCTTTTTTACCAGCCTCTCAAAGCATTTCATGACATTTGAAATTAGAGTAACTGGTCTGTAATCATTCAGGCAGGCTGGATTAGCTTTTTTTGGGGAGGGAGACAATGTTCATCACCTTGAAGCAAGAGGGAACTTTACCAAAAATAAGTGAGGTGTTGAAAATATCAGAACTGAGCATAGTTGGTCTGCACAGTCTTGAAGTACTTGGGCTAGTATTCTGTCAAGACCAGCAGCCTTCCTGGGGTTCACCTTCTTAAGTTGAGATCTGACTTCATTGGAGTTA
The DNA here is from genome assembly GCF_019279795.1 of Protopterus annectens. Taxonomy (NCBI): domain Eukaryota; kingdom Metazoa; phylum Chordata; order Ceratodontiformes; family Protopteridae; genus Protopterus; species Protopterus annectens. The sequence continues at coordinate 1,659,651,763 of NC_056735.1, read as the reverse complement.
AGGCTGAGCACCCCCTCCTCCTGGTTAGTAGGTAGCCTTGTAGCAGCCATGTTGTTCTTCTTTTCAAATTTGTCAAAGAAGGAGTTCAACCTGTCCAGGAAATCAATGTTGTCTTCTCACTGAGCAGACCTAGTTTTATAGACAGTAATCTGTTGTATCCCTTGCCAGAGACTCCTGATGTCCCTCATGTCTGCAAATTGACTTTGTAATTTCTTTCTATATTCCCTCTTGGCCTCTTTAATTCCCCTTTTTAGGTTTGCTCTAGGTTTGCTGAGACTCTCCTTGTCCTTGGCTCTGAATACTGCAGGTCTTGCCTTCAGGAGATCATAGACTTTGTTGTGGAGCCATGGCTTTTGGTTTGTTCATTTTTATGTCAGATACATCATCAACAAACTTAGTGATGTAAGCTATTACTGCTTCTGTGTAATCACCTATGTTCACATGCTCATCTGACGTAGCTGCCTCTTTGAAAATGTCCCAGTAGGCACTATCAAAACAGTCTTGGAGACATTCCAAAGCCCCCTTATGCCAGACCCTGATCTGCTTAACTGTGGGCTTTTCTCTGATCAGAGCCGGTTTGTAGGCTGGTAGAAGCATGATGGTAAAATGGTCAGAGCTTCCTAAGTTAGGTTGTTGCATTGCATGATGGTAAGATGGTCAGAGCTTCCTAAGTAAGGTTGTTGTATTGCTCTGCAGGCACATTTGATGTTGGAATATGCCTTGTCCAGAATGTTTGCACCCCTTGTAGGAAAATCTACAAATTGAAAGTAGTGAAGTAGCACCTCTCTCATAACTGCTTCATTAAAATCACTGGCAATCATGTGTGCAGTCTGAGTTTTTCTTCTACAGTTCACAAATAGTTATAAAGATTGCTGAGGGCCTCAGTGGTGTTTTATACTGGGTGGAATGTATACCACTGTTACATGTATTCCATTTAGCTCTCTAGGTACATAAAAGGGTCTGCACTTTAAGGACAGGAACTCTAGATTATCAGAGCAATGTGGCTGAACAATTTCACAGTTCTTACAGTATCTTTCATTCACGTAGATGCAGATTCCACCTCCTTCTAAGCTAACAGCACTATCATTTATCTTTTTATGCAGCCACATCTCACTAGTCATCAAAAAACTGGTATTTCTCACCTTATTTTTGCTGTAGAGTTCCAGCCTCAGGTCATCCATTTTACTGTCCAGTAAGCATGCATTTGCTAGCAGTATCGAAGACAGAGCAGGCCTGTGAGGATTAGTTTTCAGCTTCGCAGCAATTCCAGCTCTGCAGCCCCTTTTTTTGGCTCACTGACATCTTTTCCTCTTCTGTCTTGTCATGAGTGTTCCAGAACCCTCTGTCTTATGATTTAGGCACTTTAAGGCATGCTGGGTTAAAATAAATAGCTCCAATACATATGTGAGGGTAGTAGGCCCCAGGAACTCTGCCAACTGCAGGGAGTCTAGCCAGAAGCATGAAACTGTTAACTGCTTAATTTACAGAAGCTTCAGTCTGCTGTAAGTTAATGTACTACCACTCAAAAGCCCAGAAAGTGATTTTCTCAAAGTTTTGCATGAAAAAGAACAGAGATTAAGCATATCTATCTGAAGAGTGAACACAGCCATGGCCACACAGGGCACCACCATTTTTGTTGTCACTTACACTGGTCACAAGATAATTTGTACAAACAAAATAAAATGCCTTGGGGTAATATTGAAGGATGCTCTTTTCTTACAAAAAATTATAGTAAAAAAGTCAGCCAGCCCTAATCAGAACGCTATGGAGCAAGAAAGTATAGTTGTGTAAGTAAACTTATCGTAACAGTAGATGTTTGAATGATCACTGCTGCAGTAGCCTTATCTACAAGGGTTATATTCAGCCAAAGATATATCAGCCAATAAGCTTCAAAAGCTTTACGGCATCTTCCATGCACTCAAACTGTCAGGCAGCTCGAACTAAGATGACCAAAAGACAAGCCTGATTGCAAAGCCCTTCAGAGTTTCCTGCCAACAGAAAGAGGGATGCTGAACCCTGAAAGGAAATGCTCAGAAGAACAAAAAATAAATAACAATACCCTCACATACACACTAAAAAAAAAAAAAAAAACAGAGGGAAAGGCTACTGCAGCAGTGATCATTTGAACATCTACTCTTATGGTAAGTTTACTTACTCAACTGTACTATGTCCATCATATTGATCACTGCTGCAGTAGTCTTAACAATATGCATAGATTACTCAAGCTTACTACATTTTGGGAGGTAGAAGGAGAAGAGTCCAGGAACCCCTGGAGAATGGTCCTTGTAACGCCTGATCTAAAGCTAACAAAGGAATCAAGCTTATAGTGCTTTATAAAAGTATGTACAGAGGACCAAGTTGCTGCTTCTAGAATGCTTCTGGAATCCATCCCTTTCCAAAAAGACATAGATGGAACTAAGGCCCTGGCAAAGTGGGCCTTGACCCTGTCTGTAATAGTTTTGTTGCGGTGAGTATAACAAACGGTAATAGCCCTAGACAACCATTTTGAAATAGTCTCTTTTGACGCAGGTTTTCTCTTTTTCTTACCTTCACAAGAAATTGATACAAATATCAGAAATATTTAGTTCTGTCAAGACAGTACTTGAGTTGTCTGTGAACATCTAAGATATGGAGTATCCTTTCTCTTTCATTTTTAAGTTCAGGAAAGAAAATGGGGAGATGGATAATTTGGTTTAAATTAAACTCAGATATCACTTTAGCAAAAAAGGAGTAGTTCTCAAAGAAACTCTGTCCCCAGGGTTACGAGATTTTGGACTGGCCAGGTAGAGACAAAGTGAAGACTAAAAAAAAAAAAAAAAGGTCTTCCATGCTAGGTCTTTAATGCGGAACATCAGAGTTCCGCATTAAAAAAAGAGTAGCTTTGTGTTTATTTATTTTTTTTTTGATTGGCCTGGGCCAATCAAAAATAAACATGGAGCTACTTCTGTTTAATGCAAAACATCGCAGTTCCGCATTAAACAGAAGTAGCTCTGTTTTGCGATTTTTTTGATTGGCCCATATACCGGTATACAGGCCAATCAAAAATCGTTAAACACGGAGCTAATTCTGTTTAATGCGGAACAAACCATTTGTTTTTGGGGTATTGTATGATTGAGGCTGGATTTGCTGAGGAATTTAGGTCATTGGTAAAAATTGTGAATAAAAGTGGGCCAAGGATAGATCCTTTTTGGACTCCTACACGTATAGGGAGCTGGGGGGGGGGGTTATTGTCCCATAAAGTGGCTTGTTTCTTATATGACAGGTAGCTATGAAATCAACTTAGGGCTTTAGAGCTGCAGTGCTAGAAAGCCAGTTTATTGAGAAGTATTTGATGAGATACAGTGCCAAATGCTTTTGACATATCTAAGAAGGTAGCACAGATTAGTTGTTTTTTGTTTTTGAGTTGACTTATAGTATTAGTAAAGCTAATTAGAGCTGTACTGCTGCTATGCCTAGGTTGAAAGCCATGTTGTGTATTAGATAATAGATTATTTGACAGAAAGTGATCTATGATTTGTTTGTATATACATTTTTCTAAGATTTTGACAAGTGGTGACAAAATGGCTACGAGTCTGTAGATGGATACATCAGTAGAAGGACCACCTTTATGTAAGGGTATGACATGAGATATTTTCCAGAGGAGTGGTACATACAGTTCAGAGATAGAATGGTTAATGAGACTAGATATAGGGTAAGCAATGGAAGTAGCAGCTAGTTGTAGAAAGTCACTAGGTAGCTGGTCTGCAGTTAGTGTGCAAGGTTTGAGTTGAGAAAGGAGATTTTTAACATAACTTATTTGGATAGGTTTAAAGTAGAGGAGGGTAGAATTGTTGTTGGAGGTTTGCGATATGGACAGAGGCATATTAGGGGTTCTGTTCTGTAGAGAGGTTATTGGGTTAATAAAATGGGAGTTAAATTGAGTGGCTATGCAATCATTTGAGTTAGTCAGAGTTGTGGCTGGGGTAGTGGTAGTGGGTTTTCCTGGGTTGAGAAGGAGGTTGATTATTTGTCAGAATCTTTTTGGATTTTTCTGGTATTTTTAGCTGACTTGTTTGGAAGTAGTTTTTTTTTCTTGTTTAATTAGTTTTTTGGTTTGATTTCGAAGTTGTTGGTAAGTATTGAGATTTTGTTTACTTCTATTATTCTGAAAGAGATACCAAGCTCTGTCCCTTTGTTTTAGTAGAAGAATTTGAAGGTAAAATTGTTGGTGCTGGTACCAAAGAGACTTCAGATGCCACTGCATTTGTCTCATGCAGAGTCTTGCCAGGGGAATCATGAGAATCATAGAAGCCAAGAGACCCAAAATCCTGAGGTATTCCCTTGCAGTGACCAAACTCTGAGTGGAAAACCCTAGAAATATATCTAGACATAGATCTATTTTTTTTTCCTGTGGAAGAAAGGTTCTTTGAATTGTGGTGTCTAGCTGACATCTCAGAAACACAATCGTGTTTGAAGGAGCGAAGAAAGACTCTTGAATGCTCTCATGGAATCCCACCTTGTGTAAAAAAGATTGTTCACCCAAGAGAGAGATTCCTTTCCTGACACTTTAAAAAAATGTTGCAGAGATAAGCAGGTCACCTAAACATTGAAACATATGGATACTATGTAACCTGTAGTGAGATATAACTCAAGCTAGACACATGGTGAACATTCTTGGTATAGTGGATAACCCAAGGGGTATGGTAGTGAAATGATAATCTGATCCAGACATACAAAACCTTAAGAAACGCATGAAATTTGGATGAATAGGTATGTGATGATAAGCATCTTTTAAAACTAATATTACCAGAAAACATGAATGAGGAAGAATAGGTAACAGTTTATGAAGTTACATCATTTTGAATTTGGGCATATCACAAAGAGGTTTAGGAAAGAAAGATCCAGAACTAGCCTCCAAGCATTTTCTTTCTTTGGCACTAAAACATCCATGAAAAAATCCCTTTCCCAATTGGGAAAGGGGAACTGGTTTTATCACTCCCTGGGACAGCATATGATGAAAAACAGGTGAAAATGAGAGATACTGGTCTGGAGGGTGAGCAATTCCACCTGGAAGAGAGGCATTGCCTCCCATTGTTATATGTAACCTTGATGAATTATCTTTAGAATTAATTTTTCTGAAATTATTTATCTATTGCAAAAATGAGAAAAGTGGATATTCCAATGTGTTGATAGGGTGGGATGAGAGAATAAAGTCTCTTAAATAGTCATTCTCACGTATTGATCGGTCTGTAGTTTTGGGAGTTTCCAGAATTTTTCTTGGAACGCCCTTGCCATTTCTTCCTAAATATCTGTTTACCTGCATTTTGTTGAGGCTGTTTATTTTGTTTCTTAGCAATACGGGATGAGAAGTTAAAGAATCCCTTGTAAAAATTTGTAAAGGACAGAAAATATTAAGAGACTCCCTGTATCAGCTTACTCTTTTCATCACACTTTTTGATCACCTCTGCAACAGAGTGGACAAAAACTAAAATTCTATCAAAACCAGAATTTAAAATGTCATTTTTACCATCATCTGGGATGTTCTGAGAATGCAGCCATACAAACCTTCTTAAAACAGTACCAGTGATCATAGCCCTTGAAGAAATATCAATAAAGTCATACACACACTGCATACAATGAGTAGTGACTTAAACAATAAAAGAAATTAAAACATTTAAAGCAGATATTTCCTTACTAGAAGAAACTGCAGAAAAAACATGCCTCATACTTTCACAATTAATCACAAAACCTTAACATATGAACCTGGCAATTAAAAATTCTGAAAATCAAAGTTGCAAAAGCATACACTTTTCCCATTTCCCATTTCCTACAGGTGCTGGATCCGGCTTGGGAAGAGTGTATAAAAGCTTAAAAGACTGAGGAATTTTATGCATTCTATTTGTCTTTTAGGACAGCTAGCTGACTGTCAGGAAAGTTGCAGGCAGTAACACACACACACACACACACACACACACACACACACACGCACGCACGCACGCACGCACACACACACACACACACACACACACACACACACACGCGCGCGCACACCCTCCAAGGCAGACAAAACTGCAGGAATGTGTGCAGATTCTGGAAATTCCTTTGGTAACAGCTCATGGTACATTCTGAGGAAGTGAGAAACCCCAGTGTTCTCCCAGTGAAAACATGGCACATTCCAGAAATAGTCTCATAGAAAGAGAAACCCCCACATGTAGCATTAGAAACTGAGATCACCTCTGAGTCTGAATCGGAAATCTGAGAAGAAAACCCTGAATCCGACAATTCATCCTTTTGTCCAGATTCAGAATCTTGAATGTCTTCAGGAAATGAAGCATCCCTCTTTCTTTTACCAGAAACTGCCTTACAAGAAGGATTAAACCAAGGACCATACCCAGCAAACAACTCCTGTCCAAGGAAATTTGATGAGGAGTAGACACATGCTTATGTTTCTACTTTTTTGACAGAAAATGGGGCCAGCAGTGTAACTAGTGGCAGCAACAGTATCCCCTGGGATGGGTGCAGCATTCTGAAAAACAGACAAGCCTTCCCTGTTCTCTGTCTCAGACCAACAAGAGTGACTCTCCTTTGCCCACTGATGGGACCTAACAGCCACAGAGGGTGTGACTACTGGGTTTAGGTGTTACACCAGAGAAATCTGAAACAAAAGATGAGTGATCTGAAGAAAAAGCTGTGGTCACAGTAGAGTCACCCACCTGAAACAAGTTACTAGCCTGCTGTAGTGGCAAAGGCTGTTTGCTTAACTTTTTCAACAAGCAGCACATGCCAGTAAAAAATAAGAAGTCTTTAAAAGTGACTTTTTTCCTCAGACAATCACAGTAGAAAGCACTTTAAAATACTCTGCCATACCCACAAATTAAAATAAACATACTATCTCCACATAAAATGGTTTTCAGTTACTTTAAACAACTTTTAAACTGACAGGAACAAATAGTACTTCTGTTCATCAGCACGGTATGGTCTAGTGGCAGTTTGTTAAACCAAACTCGTAACTTTAAAATAACTTTCCTGATGAGGAAAGTATAAATAATAAGGAAAATTATTAAAATGGAAGTTTCTTCTCCAAAGGGACATTACCTGCCCATCAAAGGAATAGCACAAGCTGATAATTGATCCTTGAAAGCCTTAGAGGAGTGTAATCTTCAGCAGCAGTAAAGCTCTGATGGGATTGGTGCCCAGACTTGCCTTTTAGTCAGCTCAGCTCGAACTGTCTGACTGTTTGGGTGTTTGAAAGATGTTTTGAATTTTTGGGAGCTGGCTGGTTGTTATATCCTTGGCAGGAAATAGCCCATATTGCTAAGGCTACTGCAACAGTGATTAACATGATGGAAATCTACCTGTTTCATTATCTAGGACCAAACTCAATTATTGCTCTTTACCTTTTTTGGCTACATATTCTACACAGCTCTAACAATAGGAAACACAACAAACAGATCTAGTATTATCAACTGCCTCAATTCAGCATAAACTGGAGTTTCACCTATCATATTACACTTACCAGTTTCTGTGCTCAGAGAGTCAACGTATTACCTTATTAAGTGGTATATACCAACCAGATATGGAGATCAGCTAATAATTATCTTGTAAAGTAAATGAGAAGCTGCAATTCCTTCAGTGATGTGGTATCCAGAAACTTTGTAGGTCATACTTGGAAGCCAGTTCCCCACCAAAGTTGGATGTCCTAGCAGTCAAAATACCTTTGAGAAAACATTTTTACCCTAGCTCTGTGTCATGGAGGGATAGAGAGTTCACTGTGATCAAAGCAAACAGAAAATGATTAGTGGCCCCAGCACTACAGGAGTCAGACAAGGAGGGAGAGGACTGTAGGGGCATGGCCTGCTCAATGCTCTCAGGAGGATGAGGACAGTTACACACACTTGTAGCACACTGGGTGGTGTAGTTTGCATGGTGGGGACTACAAAACTACCACTCATGCTTCAGTGAGAGGACTGCTTGGAAGGAATGTCCATTGCAGAACTGAGAGAATATCCTCTGTGGTCACACTATTGAACACCCCCTCCAATAAGATTTCCTGGCTGCTTTCCTGGGATTAAAGCTAAATCAAAAACCTAAAACACCCTTGATGGCTACATGAATGATGGCCCATTCAAGCTGACCATTGCTGCAGGAATGGGGAACGAAAGGATCAATTGATCGGGAGGAGTCAGATGACTGACAGATAGTGGGGACAAAAAAAAAAAACTGTACTAAAACATTTTACTATCATGTTACTTTGATAAGGAAATGTTCAAGTAAAAATATGTCAGTTAAACACTACACATTAAGTTCAGCATTTTTCAACTGATTGCATTATCATTCCTAATTATAAGTAAAATTGGATCTCATGGTAGTATAGGCAGCACCACTACTAGGCCTTGAACCCTAAAAGACAATGAACGATAGCACCAAAAATAAATGCTCTAAGCACACGAGTGAAACCTCAAACTGCAAGCATTTTATGAAGCAGCCATGCCTCTCCCTGCAGACCTTACGTTCAGGGGCAAGCCCTCACATCCCCCAGACTTATATATGGAAATGCATAGTCACACAAAAATGAAAATGAGAGAAATTTCTCTAAGCAAAGGATTCACTGCCAGCACATATGTAGAAACCACATCAACAGTGATTTCTAATGGTCAGTATATCTTGAGCTTGTTCACCAAGTCTCTGTACCAAGATATATATCTATATCCATATCTATATATATGTTGCCTACAATTTGTCAAATGGCAGCGTGTTGAAACTGGGAAATGTCTGGCACAGCTCATCAAAAATCAGCTGATCAAATGTTCCAACAATTATATTGTGCAAGACTGGAGTACAGTGGGGATTAGGGAATTTGCCATTTCCCTACTGTACTCATAGCCGGCCTTAGGCATAGGCCAACTAGGAGGCCGCCTAGGGCGCTGCTCTGGTAGGGGCGATTTCCAGTATTTATTTGGTGTAGGTAGACCAGGATGGGGGCACCAGGTAGTGGGGCACTATGGAGCCCTTTTGCCTAGGGAGCCAGTTGACCTAAGGCTGCTCCTGATACTGCAATCTTTGAGTTTGTATATATAATTAGCAGGAGGGTGTGGAGGTGCGGTGGGGCTTGCTTCCATGCAAAAAAGATGTGTTCTTTTGTTTTGAGTTTTTCAATCAGCAGCTGATTGACAAATTGTACTCAGTCAGTTGCTTTCTGATGGATCAGAGTTTCAACAAAGTGTTTGACTTTCATATGTATATATATATATATATATATATATATATATATATATATATATATATATACACGTGTGTGTGTGTGTGTGTGTGTGTGTGTGTGTGTGTTTGTGTGTGTGTGCGTAAGAAAATAAATATATAAAGGTCTCAATCTGTATTTCAGTATTGTCATCACTTAACATGCCTCTTCTTTAGCATTCTTTGTCCCATAGTTTTCCCTCCCATCATCCTCTCTGATTTTGTTTGTGCATCCCTGTCCTTTTATTTTATACTTATGTTGTTTTTCTCCTTATTTTCATCTTGCTTGGTTCATGCTGCTTGCACTGGTTCTTTACAAACCCATTTTTTATAACTTCCTCTCCTCCCCCCTTACCTTATATAGGTTATAGGTTAGTACTAAGCTAACTGCCCTTGCGAGTCATTTTAAGCCTAGCCAATTATCCCTTGTGAGACTTGAACCCTGCACCTTGTGTTTGTAAGGCAAACACCTTAACCATTAGGCCACCCTCCCAACTCTTGTTTAAATGTTGTCACATGCAGTCTATGATGATATCCTGTTGTATTGTTCAGAGTTAAAATGTGCCGCCGATGATTTAATTAAAACTACAAAGAATTCTAACTGAATTGGGCTACTTTCCAGGAGTTTGTTGTATTCCTGTAAATTTCACAGTAAAGCTTGTAGAGCATGCTCAAAGGAAAGTTCCAGTAGCTTTGCAGGCTAGAAATAACAGCTAAACAGCAAGGGTAAAGTACCTGCATTTCAGATACAAATAGAACACACTGCATACATTAACAACATGGTTAGTAGAGTGAAGCCAGAAAAATGTATTTGCATAGATTTAAAAGATATGAAAATCGGCTATAAAAAATGAAACTTATCCATACAATTTATACTGTTAAAGAAGTAATGCTGGGATTAAATTATTTTTCCTGTGCTCAATACAAATTGGGTATTTTGGCAAACAAGACTAAAAAAAACGTGAGTTCTGGCTGTGTAATTGGAAGGTACAGGATTCTACAGTTTTAGTATGGCAGTTTGTTAACATCTGATTTGTTTCCAAGTGCTGTCACACAGGTAATTAAGGGGTTTGAAGTGTTGTTAATATAAATGATAATATACTAGCAAGTAGCCAGACAAAGTAGCTGCTATATTATGAAATAATTAACTTATGGAAACAGACTAACTAGTAGCTGAACACGAGTAAGTAAGTTACTGATCTGACATATATGGGCTATGACTTTTCATCAGAAGGCTTGATAGCAGGCAATGAGAAAATCAGAGCCATGGGGCAAATGCTTAACCAAAGGATGACCAAGCTCTTTTAAGATTTGTAGGAATGATACAGTGTCTTTCTGAGTTTATTCTGGGTTTAAGCCTTATGGAAGTCATTTAAATATTATGTCAAACATTACTGGAGTACTAAGCAAGAAAATAAGTCTTAAATGCTTAAAAAGTACTAGCTGAAGAACACAAACGCTGAAGTAATTTGAAGTGAGTAAGTCAGTCACATTACAACTATGAGATGCTAGTCAGAAGGGTACTAGTGCATTTTTTCAGCAATAAAATAAACCAACTGGTTATTTATTTATTTTTTATTTTATTTTATTTTACTTTACATTTGTTAACCGGGATAGTCCGACTGGACACAGGTCCATTTTCAGTGGAGGCCTGAGGAGTAAAGCTCCACATGTGGATAGTTACATAAGAGTTAAACAGTAGCAGTTTTATACAGTTACATATAGATACCAGTACAGAATTATAGGATTATATGCATACTTGGAATACATACATACTTAAACTTAACATTGTAATATTATTGTTCAAACTTTTTTTTAGTGGTACAAGGCTGAAAAAGGTAGCATGTCATTCAGTAGTACAATACATATGAGAATGAGACTAAGTCTGAAACATTGACTATTTTACAGATAGCCAGGTAGTGAAGAGAGTGGTAAGCTGATTAGTCAGGGTTGGTACAGGGGTACAGCCAGTGACTTTTTAGGGATTTTTTGAGAGATGTTTTAAATTGGTTAATAGCCTGGTTTGCTGTACGTTCGGCAGGGAGCTGATTCCAGATTGTTCCAACAGAGTTGCAAAACAATGAGTCACCTGCTGAGTTTTTAGATTTAACAGTTTGTGCCAGTATTTTGTCAGAAGACCGGAGAGTATTTAGGTTACTGTAAGGGGTAATTATATTTTTGAGTATGGGTGTGCTTTCGGGTTGATGGAGGACTTTGTGGGCTATTATTAATTGATTATACTGGATTTGAGGGGGAAACTCTAGCCAGCCTAGAGATCGTAGGTTAATACAGTGGTGGCTTCTATATGCTGAGCCTGTGGCAAATCTGGCTATGGTGTTTTAGCAGCTATTGAGTTTATTGAGGTCAGATTTACTCAGGTTTGTATAGATTGGGGAGGCATAAAGAAGGGTTGAAAGTAAATGTGTTCGGGCAATAACTGTCCTAGCAGTTGGGGTTAGAAATGCCTTAATTCTATATAGAGATTTTAGCTTTTTGTTGACTGTTTTATTGGTTTTGTTGATGTGAGCATCAAACTTAAGGTTATTGTCAACAATTACACCTAATAGTTTTATATTACTTTCTGGGGAAATTATTGTGCCACTATTAGATGTTATAGTAAATAATGGGAGTGTAGCTTTCCGGGTGGGGGTGACGAGTAGCAATTTTGTTTTATTTGGATTCAATAGAAGACACCTGTCAGTGAGCCAGTTTTCTACTACATTGAAAGTATTTTGGGTTAAGGTCTGCAGGTCTAATGGGGAGGTGGCAGAACAGATTAGGGTAGAGTAATCTGCATATTGAATGCAGGTTACTTTGGGGATGACTGTATGAAGATCATTAATGAAGATGGAAAATAGGAGAGGTTCTAGTATAGACCCTTGAGGAACTCCAAGGGTGACTGGCAGTAGGGAGGAAAGGCTATCCTTCCATAGCACAGCTTGTTGTCTGCCACTTAGGTAGGACTGAAACCAGCGTATTGCTAGGCTGTCTATGGCAAGAGGTTTTAGTGTTTGAATGAGTAGCTGGTGGTTTACCATATCAAATGCCTTAGATGGGTCAAGAAAGACAGCAGAGAAGGGCGTATTATTATTGTGGATTTGATTTATTGTCTGAGAGAAGGATAGAAGGGCTGTGGTGGTACTATGGTGGGGTCTAAATCCATGCTGGGAGGGAGCTAGGAGACTGTGCAAATTGAGGTAATGATACCTTTTTCCATAATTTTAGCCAGAGCGGACAGAATGGCGATGGGCCGGTAATTTGATAGATCAGTGGAGTTACCCCCTTTATGGAGAGGAATTACATAGGAAATTTTCCAGATGGAGGGGATATATGCTTCAGAGATGGTTCTGTTAATTAATATTGAAATGGGATACGCTATTGCATTTGCAGCCTTTTGAAGACATTCAGCCGGAACTAGGTCTGCTGAAAGGGTGGTGGGTTTCAGTTTCTTGATTAAGGATCGGATAAATGCTGTTAATACAGGTTGAAAGTTAAAAGGATAGGTGGGTATTGGATATGGGGTTAATAGGGTCTAGGTTGTTGGGGCCTAGTTGGTTGGCAAGGGATTGTATAGTTTCCGTAAAGAAGGTGTTGGCAATATTTTCTGGAGGTTTTTGGAGGATAGATGCAGGGGTACGGGTAGTAATATTACCTGGATGGACAAGATTGTTTAAGCTGGACCAAAATTGTTGTGGTCGATTTTGATGTTTATGTTGCAGGTTACAGTAATAGTCTTTTTTGTCTAACATTATAGACTTCTTAGTATCATGTCTTAGCTGTTCTTAGCTTTTATATACTAGTTGATCATTAGGGTTTTTATTGGTTTTCCAAGATGACCAGGCTTTATTTCTATTCATGATTTTTTTGTCTAGTTTCTTTGGACAGCCACGGTACTACTTTTTTCTTTGTTCTGATGGTCCGGGTGGGTGCATGATTGTTAAGGATTGTAAGAAATGTCGAGTTAAAGTGAGATACTGCCTCGTCTAGTGGGAGTAGTTTTAGTCTATTCCAGTTATATGTTTGAAGTTCTAATTGGAATTTGGTTTGATTGAAGCTCTATTTTTGTTCCTGATAGTTCTTAAGCTAGGTATTTGAGGGGTATCATTTTTTGTCTGAGTATATATGTTAGGAGGTGATCACTTATTTCCTCAGGTTGGGTGCCTGCCTTATACACTTGGTGAGGGTTATTAATGAGAATCCAATCTAGTATGCTTTCTTTGTTATTGGGCTTACTAGTTCTGGTGGTGGAGGTTATGACTTGGGAGAAACCATATAGAGTTAAGTGGGTAGTAGGGAAGTCTGAAGAGCAGGTGTTCCAGTCTATATTAAAGTCACCTAAAACAATAGTTTCTTGTGGGAGTTTATGGACAGCCACTGTAGAATGTCTTCAAGGATATTGGTGTTGTTGCCAGGTGGGATATAAATGCAGCCGATGTTTATAGATTTATGCTGGTTAATTTGTAGTTTTGTAGAGAGTATTTCAGCTTTATCAGCTTAAGGAACTTGTGGAGAGTTGGAAATAGTTACATTAATTGAAGATTTATATAAGACAGCTACCCCACCTCCCTTCTTTGAGGTGCAGTCCAGTCGTATTATATTGTAACCTGGTGAAGTAACTTCATTGTCAGTGTTGGATGGCTTAAGCCAGGTTTCTGTAAGACATAGTATATCTGGGGAGTGTACTGCTAAGAGGGCATGCAGGTAGTGGATTTTATTATTTAGGCTTCTGATGTTTAGGTGGCAGATGAGGAGAGAGGTAGATGGGATGTTTAAGTTTTGCAGGCTAGAGGCGATATTATATATTGGGTTGGATGCTTCTGATGGGGTTGGTCCTGGGTTGGGGCGGATGTCCCCATCCATTGTGAGGTTAATTTGAGAATAGATTATTAGTTTTTGAAGTTTGAATAATAGTTTGTAGTAGTGTTTAGTTCTAGGGTTAACATAACTGACCCGAATGAGCTGTTGAGTTATTGTAACATGGGAGTTAGAAGGGAGGGAGAGTAGTGGGTGATTAAAGTAATGTGAAAGAGCATGAATATTGGTCTGTGATCTGGGGTAGTGGGAGCCTGGAAGGGAGAGATGTTCATAAGCTGTGATAAAATATGTAATTATCAGCATGGGTAAAAGGTAGTAGGAGAGCTTTGAATTGAAAGGTGGGCTTGAGGCTTGTAGAGACATTGAAGAGGTTTTGCAACTTACAATTGTTTAAGAATGGGGGTGGGAGGGTAGTAGATGAGGGTAGAGTAGAGAAATAGGGAGGGTGTTGTGGTTAGGGTGGGTCTAACAATTGCTGATTGGTTCTACAATTAAGAGAGTGGCAGTTGTGGCTATAAATTTAGCACATCTAGGGGTAGAAGGAATTTGGGAGCAGGGTGGGGCACAGAGCGAGGGCGAGTGTAGCGAGGCTAATGCAAAGAAACCAGCTGGTAGTGGGAAACTATCAACACATTAAGTACAGTGAGGCTTTTTTTTTGTTTTAAATACTTTCTTACCCTTGTTTTTGCCTTCAGTATACAGTTTTTATGTAGTATACTGTTAGTAATCACTTTTTGCAGCCTTTTCTCACATTAACCTTTCTTCTGCCAATTGTCTGCTATTTTTGTACAGAGCACAAGAGTTTAAACCCCTGCTTCAGGTTTATGCTATGTAATTTCTAGTTTTATATGTTTTATACAGGGAGCTCAACTGTTTTTCCTTCATTAGTATGATTAAGCTCAGTTTCTGAGTGCTAAAATCTAAGGCAGACAGCTGGGCTACAGAGCCTACAGTAAAAAGGAGCTTTGTTCTGTGTGTCTGAATTAATTTATGCTAGTAATATACCTAGAAACTTAGATATGTTCACTAGGTAATCCTTAGATATAGGAGTAACCCAGTTTAGTACTTTAGGGTTGATTGATGGGCTTTGAGGGATTACTGGTAGTGCTGTAGACCCGGTATGGCTAATCAATATAGTACATACCGACAGGATAAGATCCTTGCCAGACCTTTTCAGAGTCGAGGGACAGTGCAGGAAAGTTGTCCTTCTGGCGTTCAAGCCTTTCAGGGATCTAGCAGATAGAGGGGGATAGAACCTGATGATAGATACATAAGTTAGTACATGTGCTAAGTAGCAGATCCTTCAGCCAGTAGAATATAGCGCTGTTAAGAACATTTAAATTCTATATAGCAGAGCAGCAATAATCATAGAAAATGGCCATAACAGTTAGAGCAACCCAGTAGTTAACAGATTTCAAAGCACAATGGTAGTATTATTAAATGCAGCCATGTATTTAAGAAGTAACACAGTCTAAATAGTATAAAATAGTGTCACTTTAGTTTAAAAAAGCGGCCGATCACCAAAATAATTACATTTAAAACAGCAGTTTTAATACAGCATAGTTGCATAAAGACAACAAAGCTGCAATGGTAATGCCAGTAAATCATTGTTGCTGAAAGGCAGAGTCAAACCAGTGAAATAAACAAATAAGCAGAGCAGTAGTCAAAAATCAGAAACATGAATACCAGTTGTATACATCCAAATAATTAGCTAAAAACAACACTAAGACATTCCGGAGATCTAATGGCTTACCAGTGAGCAGAATTCAACTGTTGCTGAGCACTTGTGTCCTGATGGGAGCCTAGTAATTTAAAGATGGCTCCATAAACAACAGGAATGTAATACAGACTTAGTATTGGCGGTGGGGGTAGCAAAAGAGTGTGAACCAGGTGCAATGCAAAGAAACCAGCCAAACCAGAGAGGCTAGCAGTGGTAAACTATCAACACATTAAGTACAATGAGACTTTTTTTATTTGTTTGTTTTAAATACTTTCTTACCCTTGTTTTTGCCTTCAGTATACAATTTTTACGTAGTATACTGTTAGTAATCACTTTTTGCAGCCTTTTCTCACATTAAGCTTTCTTCTGCCAATTGTCTGCAATTTTTGTACAGAGCTCAAGAGTTTAAACCCCTGCTTCAGGTTTATGCTATGTAATTTCTAGTTTTATATGTTTTATACAGGGAGCTCAACTGTTTTTCCTTCATTAGTATGATTAAGCTCAGTTTCTGAGTGCTAAAATCTAAGGCAGACAGCTGGGCTGCAGAGCCTACAGTAAAAAGGAGCTTTGTTCTGTGTGTCTGAATTAATTTATGCTAGTAATATACCTAGAAACATAGATAT
Source organism: Protopterus annectens (assembly GCF_019279795.1). Taxonomy (NCBI): domain Eukaryota; kingdom Metazoa; phylum Chordata; order Ceratodontiformes; family Protopteridae; genus Protopterus; species Protopterus annectens. Next base: position 1,659,635,389 of record NC_056735.1, on the reverse strand, counting down.
GTTCACTAGGTAATCCTTAGATATAGGAGTAACCCAGTTTAGTATTTTAGGGTTGATTGTGGGGCTTTGAAGGATTACTGGTAGTGCTGTAGACCCGGTATGGCTAATAAATATAGTACATACAGTCAGGCTAAGATAATATTAACCTTGGCAGATCTTTTCAGAGTCGAGGGACAGTGCAGGAAAGTTTCCAGTTAGGTTTCAGCAGGGGAGGTGTCCTTCTGGCATTCAAGCCTTTCAGGGATCTAGCAAATAGAGGGGGATAGAACCTTTAAATCTTTTCAGAGTCGAGGGACAGTGCAGGAAAGTTTCCAGTTAGGTTTCAGCAGGGGAGGTGCCCTTCTGGCGTTCAAGCCTTTCAGTGATCTGGCAGATAGAGGGGGTTAGAACCAGTGAGCAGAATTTAACTGCTGTTGAGCACTTGTGTCCTGATGGGAGCCTAGTCATGATTCTTTACAGAATGCCAAAAACAATACATTCAAATAGAAAATGAGTTATTTAGTGGCTCTGGCATGTAGCAGATATGCTAAGTCATTTGCATCTACCAGAATAATAAAACATTTTGCTTAAGGCAGAACATGAAGTGAACTGCATAAATTCATAGTTATCTATAGTCAAAGAGAGGATGAAATGCTTTTAGTATTTCAGTCCGAGTGATTTGGAGTTGGAAATGCTTCACAATGTAACAATGAAAGGATGGTGAGTGCAAGCACCTGTGGTGAAGGAAAAATACTTTTTATTTAAACAAAAAAGCTATATGCAAAATCTAATGTTTAAAGCACAAAACATAATATTGCCTTATTAATTAAGAAAAGAAATGTTTCCAGGAGTATGTAAATTATGTGTGGGATTATTAAGTGTAAATGAAGAGCACATGATGTATTATACTGGCCAGGTTTATTTATGTATACAGTTATTCAGTTTGGTGACCTGAGTATAGTACTGATCCCACTGGAGCAATTTCAGTCTCAGTCTGAACATACAAAATTAACAATAAACAAGTAGCCATACAAGCAGAGTTTAATAAGCAAACATAAACATGATTAATGATTTACAAGTAACAAGCAAGTAGAAATCAGTTATCAAAAATACAAAAGAGTACACGGAATATCACAATTAGAGTTTGGAGATCTACAGAGAAGAGATGGAGAATGAGTTAAAGAATGAAAGGAAGAAATCACTCAGACAGTGAATCTACACAATAGTTTGAGCAGCAACATGAATGGGATAAAGCATGCAGAAGTCAACTGTATGCAACATGAATATACCCCTGGTTTACCAACCATGTCTCTGCTAGACAAATTAAGCTTGTAACTGTTTGTCTACCTAAGAATATACACCCTGCACAAAATATGTTGGAACCATTACCAATCAAATTTTATTTTGGGGAACTTGGCTAGGCTTAAAATGGCCCTTTTGGTCACTAGCCTAGTGTTCTACTATGATACTAAGATACACTATTTACAAAAGATTATGAAGTCTTTATAATCTAAATTTAGAGATGTAATGTAAGACTGCAAAAATGGGAGAGAAAGAGAAAGAAGTGTTTCCAGCTGTGTGTGATGGGGTGTATGAGAGATTGGTAACATCACCAGCAGGTAAACATTTGCATTCAGCTTTGTCTTTGGGATGATCTTTAAGCTGTGATGGAAAGAGGAATAAGTAAAGATGTCTTTAAAATTGGAACAGAGAACTTCTCAGAGCTTGGGGCAGGGGATATTGTAGGCATGGTCAGAGCAATGAAGTATAGCTCTAGAAATTTGAAGCAGCGGCCCTGAGTGATTAAGACTTTTCAGACTGTAAGTGAGAGCTTTCCTGAATAAGTTAGAGGCAATGGTTGGGCAGGAATCCTCCTTGAGGAACTTGTAAAGCTGAGACACAAGAATGAAGTTTTCACATTGTTGACTGGTACCTATTTGGCTTCATCTAGACAAAGGCAAGAGTGTTCATACCTATGGGAGAGGTATGATAAACCAACAAATAGAGTTATCAATGGTTAGAATCGTGGAAGACTTTTGTTTGGAGGCTGCTGCAACTACAGAAAAACTGTATTTTAGCTGAGCTAGAAGGATATGTTTCCCAGTGGCATTCCTGGTTGGTCTGGACATAACTGGAGATATTTCAATGGCTCAAAAGCAGAGGGAATTTAACTTTTACTGTGTATGCTCCAAATGCAGAGGGAAGTTAAATGAGGGGTCAAGCCAGATACTAAGGTATCTGAATGAGCTGACTTGTTCAGATGGTCATGGATAATAAGCATGTGATGATTGTTTTGACATTCAGGAGTGGTACAAAAAGCAGAATTTTAGTTTTGGAGACATTGAGAATTATCTTTTTATGGAGCCAATTGATAAATGGTAGGAAATCTGCTTGTAGGTGTTATTGTATGAAAGGGAAAGTGTGGTTGGAGTGATGTATCACTGTCTCATCAACTTACAGTAAGACAAGAAAGTATGAAAGATCAATTGGAAGTTTATTAATGAACATGGAAGGGAGCCTAGTGGAAGAAGAGATGATGTTGTGAAAATACATTGAGAATTGGCAGTTGAAAAGGTCATTTTGGAACAAGGAAATTGTATCATTTCAATTAGCTAATCAAAAAGAATAGTACTGCTTTAAAAATAAAAATAAAACAGAATGTTATGGACAACCAGGTTAAAGGATCTGTTAAGGTCTATAAATAGGCTCTGGCTAGGAAGCCTTTGTCCATTGAATGGATGATGTTCTCCAAAAAGGTGCAGACAGCAGTAAAGGCACTGAGGGCAGACCACAAGCCATGTTGTTTTGAGGAAAGAAGACAATATTGAGAAATGTGTAAGTTGTGCATAAACTAGCTTTTCAAAGATTTTCCCAAGGGGGGGAAGAGTTGAGATGTGGAAGAAGTCAGTGAGGTGGAAGCTGTTAGTTTCTCTGGGGAAGGGTTTAAAAAATGGCTATTTTTCAGATGTTGGGCATTATGTTTTGAGTAAGACAGTGGTTGAAAATGTATAGTAGTGAGGTAATTATAGCTTCCTTAAAGTGAAATAAGATATTATGTCCTTAGCTTTTAATTCACTTAAAATAAAATAAGTAAGTATAAGATGGTGATGAAAAGAGAGTGGAAGGAGTTGAGTGCTACTAGACTCAGAGATGGAGAAGGTGCTGATGTGGATGTTAAAGTCTGTTGATATGAGATAAGGGTAGGCGGAATGGGTATTGAAAGGAGTTTGATGGCCTATCAAGATGTTAATCTTAGCCCAGAACTCTGGGAGGTATTAAGAAGGGAAGAGTTTTATGCTATTTGATTGCCTGTTTGGCCATGTTTCAATGCTGGATGAAGTGTTGTCTGGAGGAGAGATTGTGTTTCCCTGGAGTTCAAAGCATTTTACTGAAGTCCTAGGAGGGCTTTGTGTTTATAGGTGTAGTGTTGTATTTCTTTTTCTTTAACTTACATGAAGGAGGGAGTTCCGAAGGTTAGTGAGTAGCTGAGTAAAGAGATAGATGCAGTGTTTAAGGTCAGTGAAAGAGAGAATAGCCGACCAAGTGAAGGAACAGTGTAAACTTTTGGTTTAAGAATGTTGGACTGAGATTTATTGCAGAAGGTCACTACATTAGGAGGGATTTTGACATTATGATTAATATTAAAACTAACAGGGCAGTGGTCACTGATGGTGGGAGATTGAAATCAGACATGAGAAATAAGAAAAGGATTGTTTGTTATTATTAGGTTGTAAAAATAGTGATGTGATGATGAGGGATTTGGTTTGTTGGGTTCAGTAATAAGATGGGTAAGGCTAAACTTATTATGTAATTCTAGTATATTGTTATGATTTAGACCAAGTAGGCTGAGACTTGAATCTCAAAGTAGTGTGATATTTTTGGTTTTACATATACAGGAGGCAACATCTAGAAGGAGTATTTTGAATTTGGTTAAAGAGGATGCTGTAGGATGGTAAGCAACAGCAAATGAATGGGGGTGTTATTAAGAGAGGTAAGTTGGAAGAGTAGCCAGTTAAGCAGAAAATCTGAGGTAGCATTATTCTGAGCTAATAGTTGAAACATTATATTGGAGTTAAAGAGTAGAAGTGCCTCCCTACCCCACCTAATATCGACCCAGAAATAGCATCAAGATAGTAGTCACAGCCTAGGAAAAAGTGATATATGGAAGGATTATTTGGTTTAAGTCAAGATTCAGTTGTAGCTATGAGGGCTGGGTGGTATAGTAAGATAAGTCTGTTTAAGTGGTTAGTTTTGCTCCAAATAATGTGTGCATTAATTAGAACACAAGAGATATATGGTGGGCTAGGACTGGCCTCAATGTTAGTGTGCAATAATAAAAGGTGTATTATGGGAGTGAACTTGTACAGACATTTCTACTAGAGGGTGAATGAGAACTTACTAGCAGTAGGAGTGGTTGTGAGACGTAAGAAGTGAAATGTAAGGGTGGGGAGGGATGATAGCGTATGGAAGTGTGGATTTGTAAAGGTGAAAGCAGAGTGAAGACTATGGTGTTGAAAGAATGGAAAAGTTATATGGGAAGATGAGGAAGTGTCTTTAATATAGGGAGGCAAAGTATTAGAAGGGATGTGGACTGAGAGGAAATAAAATAGTAAAAAGAAACTGTAAATGTAGGTGGTAAGATGGGGTAATATTGTGGAATAGTGAGATGAATAAAGGAGAAGTGAGAGAAACTAGGATGTTAATAAGGGGCTGGCTTTGTTGTAATGGTGAATGGAAGGGTGGTATAACATTAAGGTGTGATTTTGATGTAATGTACATAAAGTGGGCAGAGAATGATTGGAATAAAGCTCTGAGCCCAGTGGTAGCAAGGAAATATGGGGTGGGATGTGAGTAAGGCAGGCAGAGACTCACACATTATTTATTTGCTTATTTTACATTTGTTTACGGGGAAAGTCTGACTGGACACAGGTCCTTTTTCAGTGAAGGCCCGGGGAGAAAAGTTCCAACAACAAGAAATACACACATTGTAATAGCTAACAATAATACAAGGACATTCTTGTAGCATTCAGAATCAGCAATAGTACAATGGTGGGCAGTACAGTTCTTTAGAGGTCGCAATAGCGTAAGATGTGATACATGAGTATAAACATTTAAATAATGAGAAAAAGGAAGTTACAACAGAAATGAGTGCAGAGAATGGAGTAAGGTTAGTATGAGTCAATCTGTCTTTGCACACACGGAAGACTCAGCCTGATCAGAATATCAGGATACCTTCAAAGCTAAGTAGAAAATATAATTCCATCAACCACCCCGGATGCAAATGGCATACTAACTATGATATTAAACTATAATTACTGGCTTTAGAGCCAGGGCATAATGCAAATTAAGTTTATAGCTATGTGATATCACTACAATTGAGCAAGTAGTTAAGACTGTTCTGAGTGCAGTGTGCGTTATAAAAATAATAAAACAGAAACAATTATTTTTTACTCAGTGGTGGGCAAACCACAGAATAGAATTGGAACAGATTTGTTTCAATGTATTGGTGTATCTAGTATGTGTTGCTTATTATACAAGGTGGGCAGAGGTCATGAAGTAAAGGAACGCATTAAATGCTGATGTTAGTGCATGAAAAGCTGTGCTTTTTGGAAAATGGCTGTCCTGAGGTAGTCATTTCAGATATTGGACAGTTTCCTTCTAGCTTATAAGCTTTAGTCTTATTCATAAAGTCAGTTTTGTCCTTAATATGTGATGGTTGTTTAATGACAAAATTCATTACTAAATCAGTAAACACTGATACCAGCTCTAACAAAGCAACTAGTTGACACTGTTAGTAGCAATGGGAGGTCATTCGCAGTTTTATGTATCTTAAGGACTCTTTCTTATTTTTATGTATTTTAGGGATAATAAAACAAAGTAGATGAAAAATCTCACATTATATTTTAAATAAGTTTTTCAGTAATTTTTGAGCTGCTGCTTTCCTTATTTTATTTTGAATATTTTTGATTATGACCTGAAATATTTTAACACGTCATTTTTTTTCATAGGAAGCTATTCTTTATTACTGTTGCTGTTGTTATTGAGCACATATGGGTGATTCTATATCATCTTTTAATTACTTTAGAACTTTGTCAGCCTGTTGTTCTACATGTCTACTTAAGGATAACATATAAAATAATCCCCATGTGTGTTTGTTGTTCATTTGAGAGTTTGGATATGCCTTCTGGATCCTTAATATTTACAGAATGAGCTTGTCTGTATTTATTCTGAGTTCATAATATAATGGCAGTAGTATTTCAGGTATTAACTGTTAAATTATTATTCTATTTATTTATTTTACGTTTGTTTATCGGAAATGTCCGACTGGGCAGAGCTGCCGTTTTCAGCAGACGACCTGGGAGAAAAGCTTCATACATTAATACATAGAAGAATATGTGAAACAGTATCATATGCAACACATAATAATAATTTTAAACAGTTATACAGTTAATACAAAATTTCAAGTGACCATAACATTTGCACCATACTGAAGTAGCAGCAAAATTGATATGCATGGTAAGATATAAAAGAGTCTAGACTCTGTATAAAATGGATATAACAGTAGTCAAACACAATATAATTAAAACAGTATGCTGAAGAAATTGTTAACTGCATGCTATCTGATATTAGAGGGGCTATTAGTTCTCTGTAAGGTAGATTTAAGATAGATGAGAGGAGGTGGGGGTAAAAATAATGGTTGGATTTACCCAGGACTAAAGCATGAACACGTCCAAGTACTGGATAAGTAGGACTTAAGATGGTTTTTAAAGCTGTGTATATTATCCAGTGTTTGAATATCTAGAGGGATGTATTCCATGTTTTTGTGACATTATTAGCAATCAGCCAGTTCCTTATCTGGCCAAAGTCATCCTCTTGTTAACATATCATCTGTACACAGTGTGCAGTTGATATATCGGAGATAGTAAGGTAGACTGTTGATAAATGGACAGAATAGCAGAATTCCCAGTGCAGATCCCTATGGGACTCTGTTTGTTTTATATCCTCAAATTCAGAGACAAGGGCTGTGGCTGCCTAAACTGCCTACTGCACATAGAGAGAGTGTAAATGATCATGTAAAATGAGATTCAGAGACATATTTAGTTGTGTCAAATAAGTTTTCATTTTCAGCTAATCCGCATGTCTCTGAATTGTCTGTAATGAAAACAAGTACAAAACAACACTTTTTTGGTGACAATTACCACTGATGGCCTATATATTGAACTGGGAGAGGTGTTCTTCCTAAGGTACCCTTTTACATACACACAGACACATACACACACACACACACACACACACACACACACACACACACACACACACACACACACGCACACACACGCACACATGCAACACACACACACACACACACACACACACACACACACACACACACACACACACACACACACACACACACACACACTTACACTTTCAATCCTCTACTTAATTGCCCCTACTGTGACCACCCTGGTGACACACACATACACACAACTCAATCATCTGGCACCATTTGTACCTAGGCAGAAATGCACAGACACACTCTCTCACACACACATACACAAACTCAAACCCACCCCACCACTTCTCCAATTAACTCACTAAACTTACCTGCAACATGGTCTCTACCATTCATAGTATTTTGGCCATGTTAATTATCACATCTGGTTGCGCAAATGTGAGCATCCAAGTAATTCTCTGAATCACTTGGCACCATAAATCCCTAACCATAGGCATTTCTAGGAGTAAGCACATGGCTAATTAGCATTAGTTGCTGCCCCAGAGTGCCTCATTGTAGTTTAAGGTAACCCTTGGTAAGGACAAATATGGCAATTCTTCCAACCATATAAAATCCCTGTGGAGGACCTGTTTCTGAATTGGACAGTGATACTATGAGTGGTAGACTGCTCATAGTAGTTCTTACCTCTCCTTGTATCCCTTTCTGAATCCCAGGGCCTATAGCTAAGATAACATTGTTAAGGTGTACTACAAAGGTCCTTTTGTCAAGGAAGTTTTGGAAACACTGTGCTATTTCTTTAGCAAATCGTGTTTTGCCTATGTGTTGAAGTAGTAGCTAGTGGTCTACAGGTCTATGTTACCTACCTATGAGTATGTCACACTTGGTATCTAATTTTGGAGTATCTTTGTCAGAATTTTGGCTATAGGACAGGAGTTTTTGATTGGTCAGTAGTCAGTGAGAGTAGTGGGAGTAGCAACGTTAGGTAGGAGTAATACTAATGACCATTGAAAACCAGTTATACAGGTTTAGTACTGAGTGTGATACTGAATATCACCCTCACTACCAAGTCTGTGGCTTGACTAGAACTCCTGTTAGCATTGTGGAGTATAATATGTGGAAAACTGAAATTGTATTAGTATTCTGTTTTATCTAATAGTTCCTGAATGCCTTTTTTGGAAGAAGAAATGTAGTCATGTGCAAGGGGTGGGGGTGATGGGCAGGGGAATGTTGAAAGGAAAGGAGGAAGGATACCTTGTCTTTCTGCTCAGTTATATTTTTGTGATGGTTTGTGCATTGTCAATAACTTTTTAGAAACATTTTGTTGGTACTTATGCATCTAAAGACCTGCCTAGACCATTCTGATTCCTTGAGTAGATTAGTCTGCAGAGAGTGTGGACAGATCACTTTAGTTTAATTGGTATTTATTTGTGTGCCTTTTCTTAGTGTTTGGTAGTGTTGTCTCTCTTACCTTTGTTATTAATGTCTTTTTTCCTGTCTAGCTATGCCATGCTTTGTACTTAGTTTTAATGTGTTTTAAGTCTCTTGATAACCCATTCCAGATTTACCAATTTGTTATTTAGGCCTGCTATCTATGTTCATATGCACTAAAGACAATCATTTTACATTGGATGTTGACTCATGAGCATGTATGGAATGAGTGGGATTCGCATTATTATTTGAGGTGTGTGGATTAGAGAATGGACCTGGATTTAATTGTATACCTTCTGTTGGGTGAATCAGTAGGACTATGCAAATAAGAATAACTTTGTGGGTGCATCTTAAGATTGAAACTAGGCATTGTTTGACTGGTAATTTATAACAGAAATAGACTTCCATGTTTTGATATGAATGCTACCTGAACCCTCCCCCATGTGTGCATGTTAGCATAACCATCAGTGTTTATCTTAATATATGCTTCCATCTTAGCAGCGAGTAGAAAGCAAACCTGCAAGCCTTACTTTCTCTTTATTAGTACTGTAACCATACACCAGAATGAAGTTATCTACCAGTCCCAACTTGTTACAGCCTAAATCTACTAATGAAAATTTTCACAAAAATATTAATTTTTGCCTCATATTGCATTTCTCCTGGTTTACCTTGAGGATCCATACATAAACCACTTGCAATTACCTTGATCCCTATGTGAAGAAAATGAAACTGTCTTCTGTGTTAGCATGTCTGACAGGAGATTTGTGTATATTCTCAGATTAACTTGTATTATATGGCAGCATGTCTAATTGTGAAAGTGTAAATAAGTTTTTTTTTTTTTTTTTTAATGTTGAGTATTTCCCTGTTTATAAAAAATGTTTAAAGAATTGGTCAGTGTTTTGATACATTTCTAATTGCACATGTTTGTGAGGGAGACTCTAAAGTACAAACTGTCTATGAACAATCAGCTGAACAGTGGGTGATGTCATTAACATGTTCCTGGTTGCTAGGTGATTATTTGAACAGCTGAGTGACAGGAAAAATTATTTTTAAACAGCTGAATGTTATTTTTAAAATAAGACAGTTGAGACTGGTGAAGTCAGTTGTGAGCAGTTTGTGAACAGCAGCAGTTAGTGAACAGTTGCAGTCAGTTACAGTGCTGTGCAGAAGACACCTGGAAAAAGAACTCACCAAAAACTGTAAGCCTGCATTTGCCTTATTGTTATGTTTTTGATTTGATCAGGGACAGTATTCTCTAGTTAGATTAGGAAAGTTTAGTTATTTAGATAGAGTTTTTCTAAAAGGATGGACTTCTATCCTGCAGTTTAATTTTACATTATTGGTGATTGAACTCTGGTGTTTATTGAAAGTTATTGATTTACATTCTTGCAATCATTTACTTATCATTAAATGTTTTTCATTACTTTACATTATGTCTGGACAATCAGTGTGTTCTTTAAAGATTAGAGAGTGTTTATACCTGCTTGATACTCCTTGGGTCACCTTGAATGCCTAGCTGTTTCTGGTCATAGCTATCATTTGTTTTGATATTTAATTTTTAATACTTGATCACCCTTTGAAGGGTGTGTAGACCTGTCTGAATCTGGTGGCAGCATTACCAGTTGTGCTGGGGAAGAGACACAGCTGGAACTCTATGTCAGGCTTTCCGTAAGTGTTCGAGTGTGTGAGATTTAAATGTATTTTCTGTTTGAATAAGTCAGAGGTCTTAAACTAGAACATATTGCTCTGAAGTGTATGATAAGGGATTGCATTTGGTTGGACAGAGGTATATAGTCCAGTCCCAGGTAAAAATGAGTTCCTGTTGTCCTCTTAAGGGAAATTGTGGAATTTTACTCTTGTGTGCTCCATGCTCTGGTGTTTTCCATGGTACTCTCACATTGGAGTCAGTGGTGAGGGTTAAGACTCCTTAATTACTGACCTAGGTTTTAAGTGAGGGATGTCACATTTATTGCTGGCAGTCCAGTGGGATATTGGCCAGACGTCACATGCTAGTTATACAGCCCTTTATAATGGTGACATTAAATTAATACAACATACTGATGATGCTATTATACTTTGTAGAGCAATTAACATAACTTCACTTGAGACGACATTATCAAGATTTATCTTCAAATAGTGTCTTACAAACTATATTTTTAAACATTTTTTACTGAAATATTAACATGCCAGGACATATGAAATAATGTCATCAATTTTGAAAATTCAACTCACTACAGTGTTTTAACCTACAACTAACATAAAAGGCATGCAGATCCATTCCTAGACCAACATATCAACCAGATAAAAGAAAATTTAATTGCACAAAACTATCAATACTACTAACAGTTTTAATGTCCATATATATTACACCCATGCCCCACCCCCATACTTACTAAACAGACTTGCATTACAGTAGAGAAAATAAATACCAGGAGGAACATCAAAGCCTAACCATCAAATAGAATCTACCATATCACTACTACAGCCAAACACATCTGTTATCTTCAGCACTAAATAATATTTCTAAGACCTTGAATCCTGCACTGCCCATGCCTCTGGTTCCTCATATAGTCAACCAAGCACATGTGCATGCACTATCACATTACTAACTTCAGATATACTTGCATTTTCAACCCATGCCTGAGGGCTTTCCTGAGTATCTTACCCTTCCTTATTACCCAGCTATCAAAGCCACCCTCTGCCCTGTCATTCTGTTAAATATTCCCTACTCTACACTCCTTACATGCTACCAATCAACATCTCCACAGCAATGACTGTCCTTGACTACACCTATACAACCTTCTTATGACTTTCAGTGCCTAACTTCTAGTCTCTGTTTCCCCACCCCCCAAATCTATGACCATTACATCTTTGTTGTATGTTCTTTTCAACCTGCAGCTTCGCCTCCTCTTCTTTATTCCATCTACACCCTTTATGTTTTACTCAAAGACATAAAGCACCCATGATTCTTTGATTGTCTTGTCATAAATCCCTTCCCATAGCTTCATCAAATCCATCCATAGAGTCCTAGCATACTACAGGTCTACCACAAATGCAAATTTACATCCTCTTCCTTTTCACTTCTCAAACCTTACAAAATTGACTCATCAGCCTTCCTTTTTCAATCATTTAGAAATTCCATAACAATGGAGGAGTCTGAGATGTATGTCATATACTGGCCAAATTACCTTAAGCAATGAACTCTTCTCAAAGCTTCTCCCCCTAACCCATGTTTATTTTGCATTTTTCTGTCTCAAAACTCACTGGAAATGGAGTACTACCAATGCAATTCTCCACTCTGTCTCTCCCAACTTAAGAATATGACCCATTGTCTCATTTTCCTTGACATAAAACATCTTATTTTGTTCAGGATAGGCCAAGATCTTCCACTCCCTTTTGTCAAGTCTTATGACTTATTCTAATTACCCATACCACCATGCTATATAGTAGCTACTATACTGCTGACTATTCAAAGTGAGTTCTAACTATATTGAAAGGCATTAGTTCCAAACTCTGAGTTGTCTTACTAGTCATTTATCCTTCTCAATCCTTCCTCTTTTCATCTCTGCAAATTCTCTGTCCAACTTTTACAACTGCAGTTACCAACACCCTTTAAATACTATCCTGGACTGAATTCTCCACTTCACTGTCACCCCTGACAACCTACATACTTAAGTATCAGTTCTTTGCTCTGTCCCATGAATTTAAACTACCTCTACACCCACATATGCATTATCCTACTCCTTCCTTTTAAAACTCTGCCCCTATACCCCACTCAACCTTTGTTCCATTTTAAAAGCATTCACACAACTCTAAACATCTGGCTTGATCTACCCATACAGCACCTGTCCTAACCTCTTCCTCATTTTAATTATCCTTCCTTCTTTTGTCATTCTAAATAAACCTATCACATGTCTTCTGAATCAGTGCAATATTCAAACCACAGATGATATGTCTTAGCAAATATAATGTCAAAGGTAAAATCAACACTTTGACTTTTTCAATCCAAAATAAATCTCTCCTTGATCACTTGCCCAGCATCTATGTAATCATAATTTTAAGTCATCTTAATATTTTATAACTTCCTCCAAGAAAAGACAAAATTTTAATGCCTAGATATTTTCCCCAACTTATATCTGAGGCAAGAGGGGTAAACATTTGAAATGTCAGGACCCTCTACAGTGAGCCCTGAAACATGGAGACTGAATGACTGAACAAACAGACTTATATATACTAAGTCTGAGAAAGCTATTTTTCTGAATATTCCCTTTTCTCAGAGGTATAAGTTCTGAGGGTGTGGGGGGCTTGATCCTGCATTAGAGGGCACAGGGGGCTTACCTCCCTCAAAAAAAAAAGTTTAAAGGAGAAGAGCAATGCTCAAGATTTGCTCTTCTGCTGTAGTTTTGATATTTTTTCAGTTTTTCGGCATTCAGCATTTCGAGTGTCAACATTTCAGTAGGGAGGAAGCAAGATGTCATACACATCATTAGCCTTTCATATCAGTATAGCTACCAACTTCTTCAAGGGAAAATGAAATCCCAGTTCTTACCCAAACTTACTGAGGAGCGCTTACTAAGGGTGTCCATCAGCCCCTGCCAGTCCCTATAAGACAGTTTGTACATCCTTTAGTAGCAATGTGCAGCTAACTGCAAACAAAGTAATACTGTTTGCACCCCATCTTCAAAACCATTATCGCGCAAACAGTCCCTAAGACATTATGCCAGTTTCTCTATTGCAGTATAAGAAATTTGACAAGGAAAACAGGCATGCTTGCCCATCCTCATAACTAGACTTAACTTTCTGATATTACCATATTCACCTAAATATGCACCCACAGATTCCATTGCATAGCCTGAATGCCCCTCCATAGTTATCACCTGACAGAAAAAAAATCCTAGTATTACTACATTGTAATAAATGTTTAATTAATGTCAGTGAGGGCTACTTCTATTCTCTTATGCTCATTCTAGTCTACCTATATCAACAAAACCTTTAGTATCCAGTGGGTGAAGACAAGTTTCTCTTGGAAAAATAGCTGCAGCTTAATAAACTGAATCTCCTTCTTCAGTTAAGCTGTAATGACCTTGGCTTAAATCTTAGCATTCACATTACATAAGGATATCAGGCAGAACTTGGCTAGATTCTCAGTATCTCCTTTCCTTTTATGTTGAACCAACACCATAGCCTCTTCTGTTTGATATACTTAGACATCTTCTGATTTCCTGGACACACTCAATGAATCCTTACAAATATCACACCAATTTACAGGAGTGAATAGGGAAACCTACTAGCTCTCTTGTCTTCTTTGTTTTCATCAGTTTAATAACCACCATCACCTCTCCTACATCCCTAACTGATGTAGCCTAAATCTTCTTTCTTTCCAAATGTTCCTTCCCAATGCTGAAGAATATTACTTTTAACCAATGCCTTCTTATATAAATTCTCATGGAATGCCGCAAAAGTCTCCTGAATATCAGGGTTAAGGACCAACTTTCCCACCCTTTCAGTTTTTAGTATCACAGTGGAAACCTTTTGTCTCTCATCCTTAATCCTTCATATTAGGAAATGTGTCCTCCACTCCCTTTTGTCCAACACTTAGTTGCTGTCCTCCTTAATTCATCCTCAATCTGTCTCTCTCTGCGATAACTCTTCTTTCAGCTCTTGTATTCTACACCTTCTCTTCTCCACTACATCCCATCCCCCCTTTAGACTGAAGCAAACTATGCTCACTTTCTTCATACTGATATATATCTCTATGCTTTTGTTAGGGCCTTCCCCTGTATCCCATATGACTTCTCTAAGCTATTGTAGTACCATTTCACTCATCAAAATGCCCTCCCCTTCCACTCTCACAACTGTCCTCTACCACTTGGCCTCATTCCTTTCAGCCAATGCATCTTCTCCATTATCAGTTAATTTTTTTTGAGTTAAAGCTCCATCAATATCTGCATCTGCCATTGTCTGCCAGCCAAAACCCACCATCATATAATCAGATATTTCCATTTTACAGATTTATACCATATCTATGCAATTTGATATCCCTATATTAACTAAAAACTAGTCCAGCCTACTAGTAAGCCAAGGTTCATCCTGTGAAAAAGGCTACTGCCTCAGTACTCACTATTTTTGCTTCCAGTTGTCCTGTGTGTACCTGCAAATAAACTTCTCACATATCACATGAAATTTCAAGTGCCAATGAGTTTTGGATTCAATAAAAAATTAAAGTCTCACCCATAATTATCCTGTCCTCAAAGCTTGCCACTTCCTTGATCAACAATCACATAATGTCCCACTCTGAATCCTCCTTATTATCACAATAAGATATCAAAGATTTCCCCTTTCCTTTCTATCCACATCTTCTCATCACCCACCTACCATTACCCTTCTTCTTCCTCTTCTGAATTTTTCATCCCACATCCTCCTAAGCAAAAAAATTGCCTCTTCACCCTTCTTCTTCCATAGTTGAGGAGACCCCTTTCAGACAATATCCACATCTGTGAAGCTTCCCAGACCCCTTCTCCACAACTTCTCCTGTAATATCATTAATATCTATTCCCACTCCCTACATTAACAGTCTCATCAAAACTGTATCCCGTTTATTGGGGTTAGTAATACCCCCATATGCCAATTCACAGCATTTACCATTCCTATCTTTCATTGCCTTCTTTGAACCACCCTGCCACACCTATAGAGAAGAGTGCAATGGACCACTTGGGATATACACCAGCTTACCTATACTACCCTGACAGGAAGAAGTGCAAGACAATGCTCCCCACAGCAAACATTTGTAGCAAATAACACCTCAACCCTCCTCCAATTTGCCCAGAATGAACCATATTCATTATAACGTGCCCATGATGCAACTTTATGCACCAAATCAGAATCAACCTAGTCTACATTTTCACTAGGCCTTACTCAGACCTTCTTCCCCATCCCTAAAAACCTCTCAAACTCACAACCCAGTCACACTAGCTAGTAAATAACCAAATGTCAGAGGGGGGTGCAAAGACTGAGCCATCATCCCAAAAGTGGCTAAACTATTCACGTTCTCCCAACTGTCCCTTCTGTAAAGTGCTAGACCAGTAACTGCTATTAACACCTGCTGCATCTAGTATCAGCCTTTATAAACAAGCCCACACTACAGACAGCCAACCATCCCTAATATGTACAGATCATGACCCAACCCTCCAGGCCTTCCAAAAAAACTATATATATTAGTAAATCACATGGCCAAAGAGAAGATATCAATATCCTCCTACAGACGTACCCCTAAGGTCTACATATAAACTTAATACCGGTGAAGAAAATAACTTCTTAACACTATTAAAAGCAAATATGGGCATACATTTAGTAAAGCGAAGTATGTAATATTCCTAAGTACAAAACTAAATCTCTAGCAACCCCAATATTAAAATGATTCCAAGGACTAAATCTCAAACTGAATTGTGATTACATGAGACTTACAAATATTTTTTTTTTCCAAAACTGAAACTGAGCTCTCAGCAGAAATCGATCAGCTAGAAGATTAATCATCAACGTCTGTTCATTTCCATAATACCTCGCATGATTTTAACATCATGTTTGAAAAATTATGGCTGTTTGAACAGAAACTTGTTGCTACTAAAAAAGGAAAACTGCAGTAAGATTTTAATGATTTTAAAGAGTCTAACATCATTCATTGGCTGAGGAATGAGCGATGTGCGCTGTCAATGAGTGTGTCTATTCAAACTAACAGGGCTATGCAAGCTGCTGATGGAGCAGCATGATATAGTGAAGCTATGAGAGATCTTGATAGCTTTGAAACTGTAACCAATGCGGATATAGATGTTATTGTTCAGTGACCTTGAGCTATATTTGCTGAAAAAACAATGCCGATATGCTCGCATCAAGGGATGAAACACATTTTTTTGTTTCACCTCATATCACACTCCCATTGCCGATACAAATTCAAGAACGGTGCAGAAAGAAGTACATCCTTAGGATCGGGAAAGGGAGACTCTATATATGTCCACTCACATGGAGCAGATCTGTAATAAACAGGTAGAGGCTTGAAATATTTATTTTATTTATTTATTTATTGACATTTGTTGACCGGGAAAGTCTACTGGATCAGAAACCCATTTTCAGTGTAGGCCCGGGGAGAAAAGCTCCACAAAAAATTTTTATACAGAGAATCTTAAAATATAGAATAGACTATGACTGTATACTTTGTAAAAATTACACTGGTTCTAACTATGTGCCATATTATACTTTATGAAAAAATCTTAAACAAAGATTGTAGGCTGCTACACATAAACAGTAGTCAGATACATAGATAGTTATAGAAGTTACCTAGGCATTAAAAAGAGAGCAGGAGAATAAGTTAGTTAATATAGGGAAAGGTTCTTAGAAAGGGAGAGAGGCATTACTTGATAGAGGAAAGAAGAAAGAAGTGGTTAATTAAATTTTACGTGTTTACAGTGGCTTAGACTTTTGCACACAGGATCATATATGATTACTGAGGTGCTGGCCTTTTAGTGCCGATTTGAAAGTATTTAATGAGTCTAACTGTGTGATTGTGAGAGGCAGAGCATTCCATGATCTGGCAATGGAATAGGAATATAGGCTTTGTCCAGCTCTTTTGTTGGGTATTGTTATACTTAAAAGCTGTTTATTGTTAACTTATCCAGTCATGAATTCACTGATATAGCGCTATCCATTTTATTTTTTTCACTAAATATTTTTTTTTATTATTTCAAATAAGATGTCTTAAACATTACATGAAATAAAGATAAATAACATATTTATAATTCTAAAACATTACTAACTTCAAACCATTATATAACTATTTACATTGGTGTCTATGCAAATAACATTGAAATTCTATATTATATAAAGTTAGAAACATAAGATGATATATCTTCTTCGATATTTTCAAGTATTTCCAGTACTTTCATCCAAGAGTAATAGTAAGAAGTAGATCTTTTAGTTCTGTTCTTCACTGTTAATATTTCCATGTGAGCAACTGTTGTTGTTAAAGTCTCAAATTCCTTGAACGTAGGCGAAGCCTCATTTTTCCAGTGTATAGTTATGATTTTACGTGAAATTGCCAATAGTGACCATAGGATTTTAGTGTCTTTTTTTGGTACACAGTTTGGAATAGGAGAGTTGAATAAAATTAAAGACTTTGTTAATTGAAAATTATCATTATAAACAGTCTGAAAAAATAATTAATGGATTTCCAGTACATATTGAGACATATACATTCATAAAAAACATGCTGCCAATCTGCTTTTATCTTGGTATGGCATCTCCAACATTGATCTTCAATAGAATACATTTTGGCTAACCTATGTGGTGTATAGAAACTTCTGTGTAGATATCTCCAAGTGAATAATTGCCAGTATTTTGATAATGTAGAAAATTTGGAAGATTTTAGAATATTACTTTTTCTTCTTCAACTGGAGGATGGTTGTTTATTAAAGTATAATAATCCCAGTATGATTTTTCATGATAGTCTTTTGTTTTTTAACAATTTTATAGATATTAGACAAATAACCTGTACCCTGATAAGGCTGTTTTGTGATAAGAATAAGGTATTCAATGAGTTTTGGAGTTTCATGTCTAACTGAAGGTTGCATTTGTTCTATTTTATTTATAAGAAAATGCCTTAGATTTTGTAAAAACAGCCAATTGTCTTTATTTATATTATAATTATAAATTATCTGTTCCTTTGTTAGAATTTTCCCTTTCTCTATAAGTTGATGCCAAAAGAGTAATGTTTCTTCTTTAAGTATATTTATTTTAGATATTTGGAATGTATCTAGAATATTTGGTGTAAAAGCTATAGGAAAATAAGAAAAATCCAAGAATTAATATTTGGTATTTTGTTTATATATGTTCTGAACACTGAAAGTGTAGAACTTACATAGTTTGATGGCAATTTATTAATATTATTCCTTTTCCCTAAAAATAATCTTTTAACATCCATATAAGGGGTGATGGTATTACTGTTAAGTTGTCTTGTATGTGATTATAATTGATTTCTATGTAAATCTGCTCATGGGCTTGTTTCCATATAGGTGTGTATGAATTATTTAACCATAGTGTTATGTTTTTAATAACAGATGAGGTAATATATAAATCAATATCCGTAAATTAATTCCACCATCTTCCCAATCTGGCAAATGTTTATTTAAGGCTATACGGGGTTTATTTGGAAACCATAGAAAATTTAAAATTAGTTTATTGTATCTTTGAATAATATATTTGGGAGGTGGCAATGAAAAATTTTGTATTAAGTATAATATTTTGGGAAATATGATTATTTTAATAAGATATAATCTGTCTGCTGTTGAAAAGATATATTTATTCCAGTAACCAATTGTTTGTTCTATTTTGTCTAGTATTTTATTATAGTTAAATATTAGAGAATCTGTTAATTCATTGAGTAGATTTATTCCCAGATATAATAATTTACTTTCTGTTACTATATATTTGGAAAATCTTTTGTTTATATTATTTTTTTTTACAATTACAGGGCATCATTTTAGTTTTGTTTTCATTAAATTTTAAGCCTGAAATATTTTGAAATTTATTCATGGAGTTAAATAGAGCATTCAAAGACTCATTTGCATCTGAGAGAGTTAATAGTATGTCATCAGCAAAGAGTTGGATTTTAAGGTTTAACATTTTATTAATACAAATGCCCTTTATGTTATTGTTTGATCTGATTTGATTTGCAAAGGGTTCTATGAGTAATGCAAATAACAATGGTGATAAAGGGCAACCTTGTTTAGTTCCCTTTTTATTGTTATAGGGCCTGATCTATATGATCCCAGTTTAACATATGCAGTAGATTTTTCATATAGTATTTGGATAAGATTATTAAAATTAGAAGGAAAGTTATATTCTTTTAAAACTAGTGAAAGAAAGTTCCAGTTAACCGAATCAAAAGCTTTATTAATATCTAATGAGATTACATTTAAATTTAGGACTTTATGTTTGCTATAATCTATTAATGTTAGTATTCTTTTAATATTATCTGAAGTATTTCTTCCTTTAATAAAACCTGTTTGATCTTTGTGAATTAAGAAAGGAAGAAAGTGTTTGATCCTATCTGCGTATATAGCCATAAACATCTTGTAGTCTATATTGAGTAATGATATTGGCCTATATGAGGAACACTGTTTCTCATCTTTATCTGGTTTGATAATTGGGGATATCAATGAATATTTCCAAGAGGGTGGTATATTCAAATCTTTATTGGCTATATCATATACTTTTAATAATAAAGATATGGCTTGATTGGGTATTAATTTATACATTTCTGGTAGCATATTGTCTGGGCCTGGTGCTTTATTTGTCTTGAGCTTTTTAATTTGTGATTTTAATTCTGTCATATTGATTGGTTTGTTTATAATGTCTATTTGTTCTTGTGTTAATTTAATATGAATATTGTTTTCTAAGTATTTTTATATCCTTAGTAGGTGTATCTTGAGTATTTATGGAATTATCAATGTTAAATTGGAGTCTGAATGCTTCTAAAATATCATTTAGTTCCGTAACTCTTTTGTTAGTATTGGGAATAAATATTTCTTTTATTTGCTTAGATTTAATTATTTTTTGTTCTATTAGTTAAGTATCTCAGGTGTGCTGAATTAGTAGAGTATGAGTTTATTTTTATCTTTTCTAAGTTAATCATAATCTTATGGTGTAGCAATTCTGTATACTTCTTATTGATTTGTGTAAGTTCTTGAACTTGAGTAGCATTACCCTTTTGTATTTCCAGTTTCAATTTATCTGCTTTGTTTTGTAAGTCTAGCATATCTTTATTCCATAACTTCCTTTTATTTATGTACCAGGATAATATCTTCCCATATGTAACTGCTTTTAATGAATCCCAGACATATATTTCTGAAATATCTTCTGTGTAATTTATTTCTAGAAAGTTTTTGATTGTTTCTTCATAAAATTCTTTGAAATCTCTCAATTTTGTGATGTAGGAAGGTATCCTAGTAATGGGATTTGAATAAAATGGTGTAAGCTCTATCTCAAAGACTATGGCATTATGATCAGATAAAGGACAATTTATGATTTTGACTTTGTCAATTTTTGTTATTAGGTCATTGGCAACATATATTCTATCAATTCTAGAGTTAGTTTTATATCTATGAGAATAAAATGTGAAGATTAGTGAGTCTGGTTCTGCAAATTCATTTATATCTTTTAAATACAATGTATCTATAAATTTTGATAGTGCTTTAGAGATGGGTTGTTTTCTTCTTTTGGATTTAGAATCTGTATCTTTTCATTCATTATACAGTTGAAGTCTCCTGCCAATATCAGGCTACCCTTAGTTAAATGAATTATCTCTTCAAAATGCTGTTTAACTGTTTTTAATCCTAGTCCTGGGATCCAATATAGATTTACTAACGTATAGATTCTCTTATTTAACTCTATTGAAACTAGACAAAACATACCTGATGTATCTTGATGAGTAGTAATTATTTTAGGTGTTATAGTTGAGTTGCTAAGTAGTATAGCTACTCCTCTTTTTTGTTTTGTATTGAGAGTTTATTAGTACTGTGTAATTATTAATATTTAAGTTGTTTATATCTCTATCTAATAAGTGTGTTTCTTGTAAAAGACTATTTGTGGTTTATGTAAGTTTATGTACTTGAATAGGCTTCTCCTTTTATTACTATTATTTAGACCATTAACATTTATGGATAAACATTTCATTTCCTAGTTTTGAGTTTGTTTTATGTGTGAGTTTATGTAAATATTGTTTATTCTTAGTTCCATCTTGGATACAGAATTCAAAAAGTTTTTCTTGTATGATTTTTGCATGTTTCTGAGTGACACCAAAGTGATAAAATAAAAAAAAAAAACAAAGAACTTCCAAACTTGTAATTCTTAACCTTAAAAACATTCCCTATTGCTATGAGGTAATATACCTCTTCGTTTGGTTAGTGAATCTAACCAAACAAACTTTCTACCCTCACAAATAATATTTGGATCAGTTTCTCTTATCCTCTTAGTTTTAAATAAAGATAATTGAATAATATATTAAGATAATCTAATCAGCTAAAATATATACATATATTCTTTACTCATCTTATTGTAATTCAATAATACTTACTTTTAAGCAGGTTTCAAAAAGGTACAAATATTTAGATTAAGGTAGTATCATTTCAAAATAATTTAGGGTATTAATAAACATCATGTTAAAATCTATAACTGTATATTTCATACATCTGTTGAAAACTATTTACTGACATTACTGTATAATACAGTACCATTATTGTGCAATTGTTTTAGACTACTCAAGTCCGAAACCAGTGTTTAAATTAATATTTGCAAAGTCATATTGGAATAAAAACATGAATAGTTCTGAAACCACATCATATTTCATGTTTAACATAAACTGAAATGCGATACAATGTATAAGTATATTAATATTTCTTTAGTAGACATTAAATATGTTCCTCTGTTTGCATTTTTCAGCTTTTCAATGACAATTCCCATAGCTGGAGACAACAAGATCACAATTTAGACAGCTCCCTTATCCAAGAGACCACTCATAATGTTGTTACCTGATTGAGTGTCTTGTTGCCAACACTTCCATCAACCCTCAGAGGGACCCTGCACAATGAAAACTGACACAGTACAGAGGTAAAACTGCAGCGCACTTGACCACACCCTCAAAGCAAACATCTATGTATATCACACATCAACTCCCACAGCTTAGACTGACACCCAAAGAGTGAGTCTATCTGCTGACAACAAGTGCTGGAGATACAATCCTGACCTACTCAACACCAGTAATTCAATCCTATGACTGAACAAAAGTATACTGGAGAACACATCAAAACAATGGAAGCTGCCAAGATTCAAACCACCATGTACGAAAATATTACAGGCCAAAATTCCCAACCCATTTTGCAGCAAAGAGACAAAACGTATTCAAACCATGGGGTAACACCTTTACCACGTCAAAAGGTGTCCAAGAAGCTTGTTTTTCCTCCAACATCGGAGGACAGCCACGATGATCCATGCACTGCAAGAGTACCATTTATCCTGGCAATTGCTTCACGACTGTATATAGAAACATTTAATCCAAATCATTAACTGGCACCACAACAATATTTCTCAGAAAAGCTGTTTTACAGCCAATGACCAGACAGAACGCATCATTGAGAGGATACATTTATCAAATGTCAAGTGCCCCAGCCATAATACAAGTGTCTCCTCAAATCAATCCCCAACGAATCTACTGCCCACCAAACTTGCAGACCAATACTGGCATCCTTTCATGCAGTCACATTGAAACACAAAAATACAGGTCCGCTGATCAGGAACAACCAGGCTCTCAACTGCCAGACAACACACCCGTCTGCAGAAAGGTCCAAGAATCATAGTTGCATTGTCAAGCATCCTTGTCCACACTAACAGTAACATGATATACCCGCATACACTAGTATTATGTCATTCTTGATAATGTAAAAAGCCAGGCAATATTATAAGAAGGGTGAAGCCACAGCCAGGCAACATAACAAGAAGAGCACAGCCGCAGTCACCATTCAGATGAGCAAACGGGAACAGCATGAGCCATCTGAGGATGGATAGCCCGTTGAGTACCTGCCACAATGCATGCCCATAATGCATGGCAACCCAGTAACAAATTAGGGTGTGGGCTAAGCCTCTCCCCCTTCCACTCAAATCAGATCCAACACAATATGTGTGTAGAACACAGATGCTTCGACAAAGCCCAAAGCCACATGGGATATAAACATTGTATAATTGACACACTGGGTCAAATCCGCTGTTGTTATGTTACTCATTATAGTTGCCTATACAATCATTGCTTCCACTTTCTCCATCTAGTATACCATACCGCCATCTAAATGTTTGATTTGCCAAATGCACATCCAACCTTCTTGTTGCATCCCACCTGCCCACCCGAGGGCATACCTTGGCAGCAGGACATCAGTAGTATTCTGCAGGAGCACCAGCGTGGGAAATGGCAACCCTCCCAAAACAAACCTGTCAGTTGCTTGACATTTACTAGTTTCTTTAGAGAATTTGTAAAACAGCAGTGATTTTATTTGCTGATGATTAATTTCTGCTTTTAAACTCTGCTGTATAAAACATAGTAAGGGATAGCTAAAATGTCTGGAAATCTAAACTGATAGAAAGACAAGCAGATATATGTCCTTATCTATCAAGGTGCTAGAAGACATCAGTAGCCATAAACTGAAAGTGCTTCAAAAATAAATATCTGTGTATATTTATATGAACCTTTATATTATTTATGTTTCCTTAGAAGGAATTTAGGTTTCTGTATCTTTAAATGTGAACCTAGCTTTTTTCTGACTAGACGTCAATTAGAAAGAGTCAGGGATGGCGTACACAAGTAAATGCGACAAGCAATAAGTAACTCAAGTTTCTAGTGATGTTTGTGGCTGTTAAATTGTCTCGAGAACCAAGCAGGAAAAGGTATGTGTTTTTTCTTTTTCTTTTCCCTCCTCTTATTTGGTGACAAACTCATGTAGTGGCACGCAAGCACTCTAGTTTACGGAGTAGTGTTCACAACTGTCAAACTTTGCATTTTAAACATGCTATGCCTTATTTCTCTACAAAAGAAAAGACAACAGGATATCTAAGCTAGTCACAAGCATCTTTCAACTCCGGATGTCTGGAGCCACAACACACATGACTTATAGCCTCAAAATATCACTTAAAACATATTTTTCACTGGACTATATCAGTATGTGCATATGGGTCAAAGGCAGAACATCTTTTAAGATTATTTAAAGTAGTCTTATGATACATCCTAACTGAAATACTTCATTTCAAAAGCAACACATTTCTGCCCAGCATTAGCGTTTATCCAAACAGGGACACTTTTAACTTATAAAAAGTAATACTATCAGGGATGTAACTGATAATAAGTTATATAGCAGCCATTACTATACCTATTAAGCAATATAACCATATACTGATTAAAGTATTATAAGTTAATGAAGATTTTATAAAAGAAGAGAAAAATAAAAACAACAAAACACAAAGAGAGAAAATAAATAAATAACTATTTGGGAACATTATTATGCATTGATTACTCTGATTAAGAATATGAAAATAATAGATGGATAATAATGAAAAATAGAGTAATGTTTAAATTATGCTTAGTATATTGATGTGATTTGAGATAAATGTATTTACATTTATGCTAATTTTGACATTTAAAATATAATTGAAAACAGTACCTGTTTTGGTGTAACTTGAAGACAGTAAGAACTTTTCTTTTGTTATTAGTATTATTATTTAGATTTTTACAGAATATAACATATGTAAGATTATTTGTCCTTTAGTATGTTTTTTCTTTTGCTCAACAGTTTTCCAATTATTTACTTCAGCATTTCTCTTCGGTGTACTTATTGTCCAGTCCATAGATTCTTCATGTGTTAGGATGTTGTTGTTGGTAAGGTATTTTATTGCTGAATCTACTGTTTCAAAGATTTTTATTCCATTTGGTAGAAAAACTTTCAGTCTTGCTGGAAATAAAAGATGGACTTTCAGTTGCTTTTCTTCAAGGTTTTTTTTATTGGTAGAAATTCTTTTCTTTTTGAAACCACCTTTGTAGAATAATCATTGTCAAATCTTATTAATGAATCATTGTATTTGATGGGAGAATTTGCCCAAGCATTTCTTAATATAAGATCTTTATCTTGTGTAGAAAAAAGTCTCACAATTATAGATCTCGGCTTGTTCTTACCCGGAGAAGAAGCATTTCCAGAAGCTGCTAGTGATCTATGCCGTTCTATACCATATGAAAGAGCTTCAGGTATTTTTGTTACATCTGGTATCCAGGTGGTAAGAAAGTTTATCATATTGTCCCCTTCAGATTTTTCTGGTAGACCATATATTCTAATATTATTTCTTCTTGTTCGGTTTTCCATATCATCAAGCTTTTCTAGTAAATATGTATTCTGTTGAAGTAAGAATTCAGTTTGTTGTTCTTCTATTTGGACTCTAGTGTCAATGTCACTTAATGACTGTTCAATAAGTGATATCTGTCCTTTCTGCTGTGTAAACATTTCTTGAAGCTGTTCCAGTTGTTGTGAGCACTTTTCTTTAAAAGTATCTATTTTATTGTCCATCTTGTCGATTTTTATTGTAAGTTCCTGTATATTTGTAATGAGAGACTGCAGGTCTTTTTTGAGAGAAGAGTCTTGTGCTGTATTCCTTAGATGACTCATGCTGTAAAGCTGATATTGGTGCTGATTTTCCAGTAATTAATTTGACAGGAATTATTCAAGTTCTGACAATAAAATTTTTCTTATAGATGCTCAGAGTTATTAGAAATAAGTTAGTAATAAAAATGTCTTCAAATTAAATATTATTTTGTAAAATTCCTGTCAGGAATTGTATTGAGGTAAGAGAGCTGAAATGAAGTGCAGCTATCAGTTCAGCATCCTAGCCATGCCCCCCGCACTATCCATTTTAGATAGAGGGTTTGTTCCTTCAACAGATGGAAACTTAAGCGATTCTCTCACTGAACTAAGATTATCTGTATGTAATTTCCATTTCAAAATTTTATTTGAAACAGATGAAAACACCTGTGCTATTAGTAACTCTCTAAAAAACTAGTACATTTATACCTGTTGGTTTGCCTGTTATTAATGCATTTTACCAGATGTGTGAACAACAGAGTTACAATTTGTATTTTAGACAGCAGGGTGAAAATATTTTAACTTGAATTTGTGGGAAGACAGGCTTTGATTAAACTTTGTGATATGTAATATATCATTATAAAACAAGCTGATAAGGGTGGCATGACTGTTATAATGGATAGTCCACAATATATAGAAGCTATGAGTGAAATTTTGTTGGCTTGTGATACTTTTAGTAAGATTAATAAATTATACATATTGAATATTATTTATAAATTTAAAGATTTTTATACAACATATTCATTGATAATGCTGTTGCTGTTAAGATGTATAATTACATGTGCATATCTAGTTCTATTGTTCCATTACTATATGGCTTACCAAAATACATAAGAATACAATGAGACCTCCCATGAGACCAACAGGATTAGGAGGGCAATGAATAACAGCAGCTATATCAATGTATTTGGAAAGTCAGTTCAAACATTTTTAAGCTACTGTAAAAGTTTTATAAAAGACTCTAATGACTTCCTATATTCTTTATATTGTTAGCCCCAGAATATTGTAACATATGATTTTACTTCGGTTACTTTGAATATTAAATCATTATTTACTGTTACACACATTACAGATTATTTATGTAAATATAGTAACTTAGCAAGGAAAATATGTCTTATGCTAGCTAGAACTTTGAATAATAATGTATTTTCATTTAATGATGAATATTTTCATGAGAGATCAGGTGTGGCCATGGTTACTCCTGAAGCCAGCACCAATGATAATCTAGCTCTCTCTAATAGGGATGATAGCAATATATTCAAGATTGTGCTACCTTTAACTGAGCACATAACCTTTTGTAAGTGCTTTGTTAATGGTACATTTTTGTATTTGGACTGGTGTTGATATATCTTTGAGAAACTTTATAGATATATTACAAGAAAATACAGAGTTTCTGACTTTTAAGTTGAAATACTCTAAAACTAATATTAATTTTCTGGAGGCTATGTTACTTAAAGATGGAAACCTAGTCACCACCATTTATAGAAAAGAAGTTCAAGCAAGTAGATATTTACATTCATGAAGTATGCATCACATTTGCACACGTAATAGCTTAGTAAGATGTCAGCTACTAACAAGTCGATTAAATACGATGGAGGATCGGTTTCATGAAGAGGCTAATATTATGATGAAAGATTTTTTTAAAAAGAGGTTATAATAATCAATTATTAAATAATCATATGAATTCTGTATTAGTAGAATGTAATAGTGCTTATAAACCATTTTTTCCTCAGGATCTCATGTAGATAATTCTGATAAGTATTTACATTTGACCAAGTTTGGTTTTATGAAACTTAATAGAAGAACATCTCAGATTAGGAATGTTATAGCAATAATTGGTCAAAATTGAGATCTTGTACAGACATTTGATAAAATGGTTGGTATTCAACCTACTTTTATATATAGGAAAGAAAGAAATTTGAAACAATTATTCTATAAAGATTTTAGCTTTAGACACTCAAAAAATTAAATAGTTGATACGAAACTAAACATTTTACAATTGTCAATTTTGTAATTTTATAAATGTAGATATTAACATGAAACTAAACATTTTACAATTGTCAATTTTGTAATTTTATAAATGTAGATATTACATTTACACATCCTATCATCCTATTACTAACAAAGAGTTTATTTTTAAGGTGTCAGCAATATGTTATACTGAAGATGTTGTTTATTTTGCCAATTATGTGAAATGTTCCAGTTTTTTTATAGGCAAAATCAGCTGTAAACTAAAGGAGTAAATATGTTCACACTTGTCAGAAATACGTAGATGTATTGATAATAATGCTTTGTATAAATATACTGAATTAATGGTGAAAGAACACATGTTTAACATTAGAGTAATTCAAAATGTTTATAGAGGTAAATGTGGAGGTGATTTGACATTCTTTACTTAATTAGCAGAATATAAATGGATACATTTTTTTAGGACTGATCATACACCAGGTCTAAATGTAATGAGTTGTGTTAAACCAGTGTTGAAATTGAAACAATATATGTTTTAAGTTTCCGGGCTTTGTAACTTTAACGAATGTATCGCACAATCGGTATTCTGGCACCAGTGTCGATTTATGCAAAAGTTACCTGTCCTGAGACCTAGTCTGTGCAGATGGTGTATCTCCTTGCTGAATGTCAGAGATGACAGATAGAGTACTCGCCAAAACACTACTTGATCATTCCAGTAATTCTTTTTAATACATATTAGAAATTCACAAGAAACAGGTTCTGAGGTAAAAAAAACATCAATTTCTGCATCCCCAGCTATCCAAGGCTGATGACACTATAACACATTAACAGAAATCACATGCAGAAAGGAAGTTTGGAGGACAGTACTAACTATCTGAAAACAGCAAGGGGCAGGAACATACCAAACACAAACAAAGGAAAAACAGGCTGTAATGACAGCACACTCCTTGCCTGGTAGCAGTACGTACCACTATTAACAGATATAATAGCCACAACAGGAATTGTCTGTATGAAGGTTCTTGTCCAAGGACCTGTAAGACGCAAGCAATAACAACATTATACTTGAACTTCCTTGCAGACATCACTTGTGGTACAGTCTTTAAAAGTTCAGGTAGCTTCAACATCTGGAATCATTTTCTAGATGTAGAAGTAAGAAGTGTCTGTCACCGGCCTGGAGAAGGTCTTCACAACTCCATCTCTGGTGGTCATTACTTCCACCTTGCAAACTCTGTCATCTTCACCTTAAATAGCTTTAGTGATGAGACCCATAGACCACTTGATGTGATGAGCTTGCTAGGATTTGAGCAACCTTCTTCTTCAAGGTTAGGCTTCTGTGTCTGCCATTTCTAGCACTCTTGTAAAAGGTTGACATATTCTCTTCTCCATTTTTCCCAGAAACAGTCTGCCAGATGTTGCACACATCTCCATTCACATTTATAAAGATCGTGGTGACTGAAAATTCCTGGAGGAGTAAGAACCAGTCCTGTTTTCTGGGTAAGCATGGTTACTGGAGTCAAGATGATTAGAGCCTCTGCATCAGAGGATATGGGAACAAAGGTCAAGAGTTTATGATGGTGGCCACTTCAGAGGAGAAAGCTGTCAAGACCTCATGGGTCAGATGTGTAGAGCCCACATCAAGGAGTATAGAGTCCAGAATCTGTCTTGCCATGCCAATCTTTCTTTCCCATGTTCCACCCATGTGAGAATAATGTAGTGTATTGAATTTCCATTCACATCCTCTGCTTTTTAAGTTCCTCTCAACTTTACCTGTATCAATCTGCAGCTCCTTACATGCTCTGACAAAAATGGTTCCACAGTCAGATCAGAGCCGCCTCACAGGACCTCTAATGGAAAAGAACCTTCTGAGAGTGTTGATAAAGCTTGATGTATCCATAGATTCTAACACTTCAATGTGCAGAGCACATATACTCAAACATATAAACATTACTGCCCACCATTTGTTGCTAGCTTGACCTCCCCTAGTTTTCCTTGCCACTATTGTCCAAGGCCCAAAGACACCAAGCCCAACAAAGGTGAAAGGTGGTTCTGTGCTTAATCTTTAAGCAAGTAAATCTGCCATAAATTGTTGTTGTTGTCTCCCTCTTAGTTTTTGACACTTGACACACTTGTGTAGAATGGTAGCAATCAGTTTTCCTGCTCCAGTGATCCACAGACCTACAGCTCTGATAGTACCTTTAGTATAGTGTCTTCCTTGGTGGCTGACATACATGTGGTATTATCAGAGAAGTAGAGTAGCTACATGGTGTTTGCTTGGTATAATTATAGGGTTCTGCTCCTCCTCTTGTAACCTTGATCTATTCAAACGACCACCAACCCTGATCATGCTATGGCCATCTATGACTGGGTTGAACCTGCAGAGCAGACTGTTCTGAGAGACCTGTATTTTACCTTTTAGACACTTGAATTCTTCTATAGAAGACTTCCCCTTGTACACAATGTATGATGAGCAGCTTTACCCTTTCAACTTAGACACACTAGGTGATTTCTTGCATGTATGCCATTTATGACATCTCAGCATCTGGTTGGACTTACAGAAGCTCTAAGTGATATGAGCCAACAATGCTATGACACGTGTAAGTCTTTCCCAGGAAGAGAAGTATTCAAATTGCCTTTACCAAAGCTAGAGTTTAAACATATTTCAGAGATCAGTAAAGTAACCTCTTGGCGAATCTCAGGATCACTGGTTGGCTCAATGAGTTTAAACATGGAGTCACTGTCAAATGTTAGAGAATACTGGGACAACATGAATTTTGGTCCTGAAAACTACTGGGAATCTGCAAGCTTGGCAGCTAGTATTGACCTGGTGGCAAGATGCACAGGTTTCAGCTCAGATGGAACATATTGCCACTGTTCAGGTTTGCTTGACGTTCTTATATGTTCCACTCTGTTGGCTACATACATATAGAATCTTCTGATGGTGTTATGTGTGTATCCCAAAATGACCTTACTGTCTGTGTAAAATTCATTGAGATAATTGTTGCTATGCCATAGAAATCAGAGATAATTTCTGTGGTCTTCTTGAACAATGAAGCAGAGAAACGTCTGCTGAATATCAGCCATAACATAACTTCCTGAACTGCACCAGCACTCCAATGAAGTTGTTTGTCACATTAGGACCTGTAAGTGGAACATTATTTGGAGAGATACCTTTGAACTGTGCACAGACAACTCTGATCTGTCCTGGCTTCTGTGGATGGTAGACTCCAAAGGATGTGCAACACCAGCAGTCTTCACCTTTCTTCAGTGGTGGAGCAAGTTCTGTCTGATTATTACTCAATATTTCTGAGTAGATTTCACAAAGTGCTCTCTCAAATCAGGTTTATTTTTCAGTGTTTTCTTGAGTGAGATAAACCTAGACATAGATTGTTCTCAGTTGTTTGGAAGAATATCTTTTGGACTGCTGAAGGTTAGAGGAGCTGTCCAACTATTGGAACTGTCCTTAACAAATAAATTGTCCATCGACTTAGTGAATTTCTTGTCTTCAGTAGAGGGCGCTACCTTACTGTCATCACAGGTAGTCTGAAAGATTGAGTTACTGAGGTCATCATAAAGTATGGTCTTACAACAGAAGCCCTCTTTCATGTTCCATCACAACCTTAAACTTGGATGAGGCTGCTCATGCCTCATGCGGTAGTGACAAGTATTTTACTTTTATTTTATTTAACATTCGTTTGCCAGGATAGTCTGACTGGACAATGTGTCCATTTTCAGTGGAGTCCTGGGGAGGAAAACTCCACCATTTTGATTGGGAAACATGTCTGGTTTCTAACAGGTTAAGGTTCATCTTGCAGGAATTTACATAGTAGGGTCTTCACATCTTGTCTAAGCAGACATCACCAATTACAACCCAGCCCAAGTTAAGTCTCTGGGCATAAGGAGCGTCATTAGGTCCATTGCACTATTGGTGCACCTTGTGAACTCTCAGGATGTCTTTGTCCAAAAGCATTAAGATTTTGGTACTCTTGTCAACAGGTGGAATGCAATCAGCTATGCACTTGAGATGAGACTGGTGATGTGCATCTTCTGGATATGGAATCTCTTCCCTGTTGTCAGGCAGATGATCATATTCAGTAAGCATGGGAAGAGGAATCTGTGTGTTCCCATAGATAGGCACAATCATATATCTATACGCTGTTCTTCCTGAAGTCTTCACGTGACCGGCACATGTTCACAATGTATAAGAGTGGGATTCACATTTAATGTTGAAAAGGTCAAAGAGTATTGGGCTTACTAGAGATTGGTTGCGGTCATCTAAGATGGCATACATTCTTGTAACCTTTTATAGTTGTCCTGCAGGGAAAACCATGATTAAACATATCTTAGCACAAGATTTGCCACAAAGTTCATCTCAATATACTTCAGTGCACTTGGAGAACACGAGTAGTCTGCTTCTCGGCACTCTCCCCGCCTTGACTCAGTGAGGATTTAGAGTCATTAGAGGGTCGAAGCATCTGTTTGCATGAACCTTGTGGGTATGTTGACACATGCTTCCCACTGTTACATTCAAGACATTTAACTAATTAACCCCGAGTACCTTTTCATGGTGCCTCTGTGCTTAACACTGAGCGCGCCATGAGAAGATACTAATTGCAAGCTGTTACCCCCGAGTGCCTTCTCCCAGTGTAAGTAACTTTGCAGGCATATTATAGCTTCATGGGTGAAAATTAAGTTGAAACAGTAACTGAACTTTGTCAGTTACCTTGTCAACTTAGGTTTCAGCGTGGACTTTTGTAGTCTTCATATTTGACTTTAATTAGAAAATCATCTTGCAACGCAGCCTGTATTTGCGTCTCAACAGCAAGCCGATTTAGTATGCTTTTCCATAGCTTGTTTTACAGTTACATCCGTGCACACTTGAAAACCTTTGTAGTTTAGCTACTAGGAATACTTGTTATTCTATCAACTGTCAAAGTTTGTATGATCAAAATTTAGAAACCAGCTTTCTTGCTAAGAGTTTGAGAGGTGTACTTCCAAAAACAGAAAAGGAATCGCTAATTATTATGCCACCCTCCCCCATGTGTTCATGTTTGTAAAAAAAAAAAAAAAAACAGACAGAAGCTACACAGGATGCCAAGTGTAACTGGAGAGAACTCATGCTTGGCTATAGATATGACACTGTAAAGTACCAGACTGAAAACGTAGGTCTTTCAAAAAAAAACAAAAACAAAAACTAAACAAAACATGTAATACAGTGTAGGTGCAATCTCTCCACTCTAAAACTAGTAATTAACCAGGTAACTTAAAATTCACATCATTATTGCTATTATTAGAAACCATCTATATTGAAGAAAATAAAATTACACTGGTTTTGAGCTTGAACTTCTTCTGCCGTACTCTCCAAGCTACCATTGAATGGCTGGGTACCCAAAACAACACTGAAGCAAAGGTTACGGTACATTCCCGGTTGCTGAAAGAGACATAATGGTCCATTCTTTCATCTGTAGTACAGCTTTCACCACTCTCCTGAGTGCCATGTTAATGTCCCAGTACAGTGCGTTAAAGTGTCATAGAAAGATCCAAACCCCCTTGTGTGTCATATGATGGCAGCTGTTCAGTGGTGATAGAGGCTAGGGTGCTATAACAGGAAAAAAATCTGATTCTTTTATTAGTATTGTGGGAAATTAAAAATTGCAAAAATAAATACAATTTGGGGGTCAGTTTCCCAGCTGTCCCTGGCTGGATATGGTGGCTCAGAAACTGGTGGAATGGGTCCAGGATGTTATTAACCAATTTGATGAGCAGGTAAAGAAAAAAGAAGCTGGGATTGGAAGGCTGCAGCCGGGCTGCACAGACTGAAGTAGAAATTAAGGATGGGGTGTAATTGCATTTGATGTTAGAAAGCTGGCAAGACTGGATTGTCTTTTTATTCTAAATCTACAGTGTTAAAAGGAACAATTGTTGAATGGAAGGTTATGTGCGGCTGATCATGAAGAATGTGCAGATATTGTAGCAAATGAACTGTGTATATGTTGGGGGCATTGCATCCTTGTGAGAGAACCCTGTGCACTGTATTAATTTTTAGTTTTTGTTTTTTGCTTGTCACAACCACAATTTACAAATGCTGGGGACTACGCAAGATTGTTATATTCTGACAATCTTTCAGTTTGGTTTATTTTAGTAAAAGCACTCTAATTTGCCCGAGGGTTTCTTTGCATCACTGTTTAGGTTGCTGTTATGCATGCCAGTAGCACATCAGTTCACAAACACTGAGGTCCACATTGGTACTATGTACCTCAAGGTTAAGGATATTTTCACAAGTACACTTGAGTTTGATTTTAGGTTGTTGGTGTGCAGCACTTCAATGAATCATTTGTTCTGTTCTCTGGTTCTGTATGTGCAAATGCTTTTGTTTTATTTTAAAGTTATTGAAATGTGTGTATCTATAGTGTAAGGTTAAACACTGAAATTGTATGCATTTTCATGTTACAGTTTACAGGCTTTAAACGTGCTGATAACGTAGGCTACTATTTGCATATGTATGAAAACGTTTAGTACTTCATGTTCTTAAGCTAATCTGAGGTAGGGAGTTGAGTGTTAATGGTTGACTGCAGTAACATAGACTGAAGCCTGCATTATGTTGTACATTCAAAGTAAACAACAGTATTTATAAGTTATGTGTCATTAGTTGACAAAACACTGGGTGTTCTGGACATTGGATGAAGTGCTGCATCTTGAAGTGTTTTGGTGCCCATTGAGAAAGGGTGCAAAATACATGCAAAATACATGCAGTACAAGTATAATAGTAATTTGTATATTGTGATTTTGAAGCCCAACTAAAGTGCTGAAGTTAAAATCATTGAACATTCTTTATGATCTTTTAGAGAACTAGAAATATTTGTCTTTGTGTATTTAGCTCGGAATAAACTAAACACATATGGTATAGGATTCCCAAATCATTTAAGGGAATATTTTGGATTTTATAAGTTACTACTGTCATCTCATGGCTCATAAGTCAATGTTAGGTGTGGTCCTTGAAAATATTGTATTCAAGCATATTCTATCCTATACTGTGACATACAGTATCCTCAGTTAATTGCTAGCATGGCATTTGTCTTAGATTTAGTACTTTCAGTATCCTCTTTTTCTGCCAGCTTTATCTTTCCATATCTGAACAGTTTCCATTTCCAGGTGTAGAAAATGTTGCTGAATATTTGTCACCTAAGGGAATAACTTCATCCTACTGAGTGGGACATCATTGTGCCTCACTATCGAGTCACCTATGACTAGTGTGTTGGGCATGCTGTTTTGCCTTAGGGACTTTGGTTGAGTGGCACACTGTTGATGAGAGTTATGTGTCTCATGATTAGTGTTGTGTTGTGCTGGTCAAGTGCATTTCTGCCTTGGAGGGCTCTGCTGTTTGGGTAGATTTTTATTGAGAGCCTCCACGAAGGTGGGTGTGTGGTTTGTATTTTTATGTGAAGGCAGTGCTGGTGTGTGTTCTGGAGGGCTGTGTGTTCCATGTGGTGTGGTGCGAGTGTTGACCTTCTCTTCTTGACCAGCTATTCCGGTCTTGGCTGGAGAGTGCGTGGCTTCCAATTTGGATATATAAGTGCATCTCTCACAAGTCTGAGTGTTGGGAGGTAAGAGGAGAGGGTTGTCAGTGTACATGAGGCAATTGCCTTAGGATGCCCAAGTTCACCAGGTTAATATGAGAAAGCACAGGGAACTGACCTTTAGACATGCCTGAAGGGGTGGGCATTAATAAGGACTGGGTTTGCTATACTGCTGAATGACTTTTATATACGAATCCATTTGGAAACAGACTCGCTCATTAGTTCCTTTTAGTACAACGTAGTCCACATGGTGGCTCCATCATAAATTAAAATTTAAAGATTTATTTTTTTAAACAACTTGTACTTTTTTGCTATGATATGAATATTATATATACGTCTTTATCTTACCAAACTGTTATCTTGCATGTTTTTAATGAATGTCTATTAGCTGGATTTATTACTTACAGAAATAATATATACTATAAGTTTAGATCATAAGTGACTACTTTTTTCTTATGATGTGGAAAATCATACTGTTCTGTCTGCATTCCTTGAATACTGTCTTATGTAGAGTTTCTTTTGGTATGTGGTTTATTATGTGCTTGTTCTCTATTATGTATTTCAATAAAATACCCCAATCCATGACTTAGTGACACAACACTGTTAATTTCATGCAAACTTTAGGTCTGACTTTTGTTTGTTTTCAGAATGTTGGCATTGCACAGCCAGATATTTTGG
Source organism: Protopterus annectens (assembly GCF_019279795.1). Lineage (NCBI taxonomy): Eukaryota > Metazoa > Chordata > Ceratodontiformes > Protopteridae > Protopterus > Protopterus annectens. The sequence continues at coordinate 1,659,599,309 of NC_056735.1, read as the reverse complement.
ACAATATTTCTGCCTTTTGAAATTCTGTGTTAGTGTAACCAGAGGGATGGGTAGTTGAGAACATGAATTATTACATTTTGGATTAATTCATAGACAGATCAGCCAGATAAGTTTGACATTTTGGCTAGGCTTATTGCATTTCTGATTATACTCAGTAGTTGACTGAGTGAGAAAGGTTATTACTTGCTGACTGCTTCCAACATGGAGTTATGTTATATTTTGGGAATTGTTCTTGGCTTTGTCAGTCATGTGTGGAATTTAAGTGGGAGGAAGGGCTCAGTGTTATACTATTTTACTGAATTACTTAGGTCTTCCTCTTACTGATGATAATGAGCCTGTGTTACATAACAGCTCCCAAGGTAATATAATGAATGCCTACTCAACAGGTTATGTACAGCAAGTATCACCTGTGTCTGAGCATGCATACCTTTGCAGTAATGAAAGGCAGGTCATTATCACATTAGCAGTAAGTGCAGCTACAGTATAGCACTGACTCATTATCACTTTTCAGGTAAACCTCTGAGCAGCTGTCACTGTTATTCACATAAGTAGAAGTCATTATCACACTGATGAATGCACAAGCCAGATTGTGTTTTTTTTCTCTGGAGTCATTGCAAGCCACCCCCCTCATTCTTCATCAACTACTTACTCTCTGAAACCCCTGATTTTCTCTTCTTTTTAATTTCTCCAATTCTTTTGGGTTTCTAATACCATGACAGGAATGGACCCCATTCTTAAGTCAAAGTACGATTAAAGTTCATGAAATTAGTATTGTTTCACTCTTTGACGTTAGACAAAAGTGCTCTTCACAGCACCCGCAAAGTGCCCAGTAATGACTCCTTCTGCAATTCGTACGGTGTTACAGGAATTGGTAACATATCTAAATACGATTGTAAATTCTTTTTTATAAGACCAGTTGCTCCTACTACTACTGGAACTGTCTGGGTATCTTTCTTCCACATGGCTCTCATTTCTGCCTGCAGATCAATGTATTTTATGACTTTGTGTCTCTCTGTATGCAAGACATTGTAGTCACTGGGTGTGGCAATTTCAATGATCAATGCTACTTTTGTCTTGCTTTTTGGACCACTATATCCGGTTTTCTAGCATCTATCTTTTGAACTGCTGGTATTGGGTGATCCCATGTGATATAAACCATAAGTTTCTATGATTCTTTGTGGCTCATGTTTCCAGTGTTTTACAGCCACTTCAATACCATAATGTTTGCACAATCTCTAGTGCAACAGTCTCGCCACATTATTAAGCTTTTCAGTATACAGTCCCTCTGCCATTAGTGTGTCGCAACCAGCAGCAAGGTGTGTGACTGTTTCCAATTAGGTTTTGCAAAACCTACATATATCGGTTTCTCCCACATGTTCAATGGACTTTGTAAACCACCGTGCATGTAACCCACTGTCGTGGGATGCCAATATTAACCTTTCATTTCTTGATGTGAATTCAGCTCTCCTTAATCAGTCCTGCATTCGTTCTTGATCAACATGAGGCTCTTCCAGAAGTTTTCTATACTTGCAACTATATTTATGTTTTTTCCACATTTCTTGCCATCTCATCTAGTCCTTCACCTTATATTCTTTCTTTTGTTTTTTTTTTAGCACATTCAAGTTGCTGCCTAATTTTAGCCACTTCTGGTTTGATTTCCATTCCTGCTTGATGTCGATATGCTTCTGCTAAATTAAGCAGAGATGTCATCTTAGATTTATTCTCTTCATGTTTCAAAACTTTCACTACATTTGGATCTTGTGAGGTCTTTAAATATGTGTGAAGTCCCATGACTGCAGATCTATACATGTAAACAATTTCAAAGAGGCCCATACCTCCTTCAGAATGGGAAATATATAATCTTGGTATACATTGATTTTTATAAATCATTTGGTGAGCATGAAGCATCCTTCTTGTTTTAATATCCACTCTATCCAACACTTTTTGGGGATAATCAATCATTCCAAAACTATAAGTTAGGACAGGAAGAGCAAAATGATTTATGGCTTGGATCTTGTTCCTAGATGTCAATGCTGTTTTCAGGATCAATTTAAATCTTCTAAAGTATTCCTTACTAAGCTTTATTCGCATTTGTTCATGTTTTATTGCTGATCCTTCATCAATTCCCAAGTATTTATACACTCACTCTTGCTCAAGCTCTTTTATATCACATTCTTGTCCCAAATTGATATTTTCCTAGTGCTGCAGTTTTCCTTTCTTAAAGGTTGCATTTGCACATTTATCAACGCCGAATGACATTCCAATATCATCTGAAAATGTTTTGACAACTTGCAGCTGTACTTTCAGTTCCTCAACTGATGAGCTATACAGTTTTAAATCATCAACAAAGAGAAGATGGGAAGTCACTAGACTTTGTTGTTTTCTAGAGGCCAAATTGTAGCCATGACCTCAGCTGTTAAGTAAACAGCTTAATGGATTAATGGCAAGGCAAAATAGCAATGGTGACAGGGAGTCACCCTGGAATATCCCCCTTTGGATTTTTATCCCTGGGATAATAATCTGTCCTTTATCATGGCTTAATTGCAAAGTGGTCTGCCACTGTTTCGTGGCTACTGTAATGTAATCAGTCAGTGTAGGATGTGCCTTATACATTTTTAAGCACTCTTTTATCCATGAATGTGGGATACTATCAAATGCTTTTTTATAGTCAATCCATGCCGTACTTAGATTCTTCCCTTTCTTACAGTTCTCCACTATAACTTTTTTTAACAACAAATGATCCTTTGTTCCATATGACTTTATTGTATTGCCCTTTTGTTCTACTGCCTTAATTGAGTTTTCTTCTAAATGACTATAAACTCTGTCGGCGTCAATCCCCGTGTATAGTTTATACTTTATCGGAAGACAAGTTATTGGTCTATAATTTTTAGGGTAGCTTGCAGGTTCACTCTTAAGTAAGATCATTGTTTTTCCTGTTGTTAACCAGTGTGATTTCTGCTTGGGGTGTGCATATAAATAGTTCTTACTCATGGCTAGATCCTCCTGTAAAGAAGTTAATACTTTAAGCCAAAAGTTAGGTACTGCATCTGGGCCGGGGGGTTTCCAATTAGAGGCTTTTCTCAACTTTGTTTCAGTTTCTCTGGCTGTTATTTCATCCCATTTCTTATCCTGCACCTTTAAACTTCTTATTCTTTCTTTTACTTCTTCTATCCATTTATCATCTTTGTTATGTTCCACAGAATCTTCATAGATACTTCTCCAAAATGTATCTACTTCCTCTTTTTTCAGCGGTCTATCAATTCCTTTTACCTTATTTCCCAATTCTCTATAAAACTTTTTTGGGTCATCAGTAAATTTCTTATTTTGTGCTTTTCCTTTATATTTATCTTTGTATCTTCTGAGTCTTTCTGCCTGTTTTGAAATTTTTAGTTTGTTATCTCCAATAGTGCATAATAGATCCTGGTCTATTCTAATACTGTGCATTGCTTTTATCACATCTTTCTTAATATTTTTA
>NC_056735.1:1659378334-1659585834 GCF_019279795.1 Protopterus annectens | reverse complement strand
ATCAAAGTTTGTTTAAGTCTTAGGGTATAAAAATTATGATTTTTTTTTTCATATTTTGGTCAATGTGCTAAGTAATACCTCATTCTGAAGACAGTATTAATACTTACAACATAGTAAAAAGAACTGTATCTGTATGCTGTACAGATGTACAAATATCAAAGTTTGTTTAGGACTTAGTTTATGGAAATGATGATTGTTTTACATATTTTGCTAAATAACTTTGCAACAGAGTGTGTCAATGTCCCAAGTAATACCTCATTTTGAAGACAGTATTACTCCTTACAACATGGTAAAATAACTGTGCCACAGTTTGTTTAACCTTGTAGGAATATGAAAATTATATATTTGTAATATTTCTCATTATTATGCCCATATCTTTGCAAGAGAACATTGTGTTGACACAAAAGAGGCATTGTTTTGAAGCAGACATTGAGCCACACAACTTGTACACTGATATGTAGTCTCTGTCTGAAACAGATGATGAGATATTATGCTTTGTTTATTTATCAATTATGAGAAATATAATATTAATCATATTTCTGTGAATATCATAACAGAGCATCACACAGTGATGGTTAAGATATCATTTTAAAGCTAACATTCATACAAACAAATTAATTACAAATTGTATGGGTCCCCATGGTACATTCACCAATATATTGTGATTTCTTGTACAAAAAAGGTAAAAAAATATGCACAATATCAGCATTCCTTGGCAAATATTTAATAATGCCTTACATACATACTATAAACAATTTCACTATTGGAAAGGTCAATGTCTGCTGAACAATTTTTGCATTTACAGTTTTGATCTAGCTCTTATGGTTAAAGAGTGATGAAACATTTGTTTTCTGTATGGTATTAGAAATGTATTTTCTGAAAATAAGCTCAGGCTGCACTGTTGTTCCTATGGTGGAAATAAGCAGGCTGCATTTTTGAGCTGCTCCAGAGTGAATGAGTTAACAACAGCCTTTCAGTCTCTAGTAAAGTGTTCAGAGGACACACAGCACCTGCAGCAGAATCATGGCCTTTCAGGAATGCCTTACATTCTTCAAAAGGTTTCTCCTTGAATGTGTGACACGTCCTTAAAGGATGCGGCTTGTTGTGAATGCAACACAGGAAGTTGGGATCACCAAATCTCTCTTTATTACCGGCAGATGATGTACTAAGTGAAATTACAGTTTTTCTGGCAGAGATGGTCCTTCTCTGATCCTTGCACTTTTTACTTGAGGTTTCACACATTGCAGGCATTGTGGTAGAGTTACTCGACTCCAAAAATGAGAGACATGTATCATTCTTGGCTATAACCACCTTCCTGATAAATTCACAGAAAAAGAAGAAAGGTGGAAAACTGACCTGATGCAGTAGCTTGTATTCTGAACCCACCAAAGTCTTGAAGATGATAAGGCAGTTTTAACATAATTGTATTCATGCCATCAGCAGTATCCAAGTAGTTGAGTCCCGGAAGGTGTGGATCTAGCTTTGCTCTTTCCAGTTCAAGGAGAAAGTTGCTTAGTTCTTGAGGCTTGTGATTATCTTTGCCAGACAATCTTGGGAAGTCATGACGTTTCTTAAACAAGTTGAGTTCAATTGCTTCAGGGCTGCCATAGACTTGTTCAAATCACTTCCAAACTAGGTTAAGTCCTATTAGCAGTACTTTAATATTGGCAGATTTGAGCTGCCAGGCCAGTTATGGAGATTGAGGCTGAAACCACTTGATTAGCAGATCAAGCTCTCACATAGGCTCAATGTCCAGGTTCTTGATTACTGCTTTGAATGTAGCTCTCCAGCTTCTGTAATTTTTTTGTCCAGTGTTAAGAAGCTCATGGCGAATCATGTATTTGGCAAAGTCAGTCATAGCAGCCTTTTCGCCTTTTATATCAGCAGGTTGTCCTGGTACTTCACTGTTGGAGACAGTTGCTGGAATGTACTGTTGGAGTGAGGGAGCTACTGGTATAATGGATGGATTCAATCCAAACAAATGTTTTGAATCTGGAGTTCTTACAAGATGTGTTGGCAGTAAAGGCTGCTTTGAGGAAAGTGCAGGAGTCACCCAGGAAGTTTTATGGTGCGTTTATGACCTTCAGGAAGTTGAGAAGTGCACTGGCTGGATTATTCCCTCATCTGAACTTTACCGTTAGATGGTATGACATCTTTTGTATGTTGCACTGGAGAACTGTATGCAGGATCTTCTGAAGCTGTCAAAATGGGACGAGGCACTTCTTGCTCTTTTTCCTTGGCTGCTTGCTACAGGCTACTTAATTTTGCTATGATTGCTGCTTCCTCTCTTTCCTTTTGGGGGACTTCTAACTGGTCTCTGCTTCTACTTGTCTGTGAGCAGTTTCTGCTTTAAGGGCTGCTTCCTTCTTAATGCAGCAAGCTCGGGCCTTACCTGCTTCCACCTCAGCTTGGGCTGTAATCAATTGACTGCTTAAGGATGATATTTGGGAAGGGATGTCACCAATTTGGATAATCTCTTGGATCTTCTGGAAGAAGCAGAAGGGCAGGATGCAGTTTCTTGCAGTGGTGAAATTTTTACATCTAGCCTAGATGTTATCTTAAGAATATGAGCTGTCTGTGTTGATCAATGATGGTAAAGTTTGTCAGTGCTTGCAATGCTTTTTCCATGCAGATCCTTGACAAGAAGGAAGGATATTTTTCAACAACTTTTTTGTAATTCCCATAAGCCTTTTTGAATCTTGTGAGTGCATCACTGAGTTGCAGTGCATTATTATCGGCTTCACAAGTGATGGGTATGCAGTGATCAGTTAGTTTTATTCCATAGCTCTAGCAAACCATCGGTCATTACTTCCCTTTGAGCATAATAAGCTTCCATGCATTTCACGGATGGCTTGACCTTGCATCTGAAAGTTTGCTCTGCTTTCTGCATATCAGTGTCTTCAGCAGCAATAGTTAGTGATTCATCACCTTTCTGCCTTTCTGTGGGTGGGGGGGGGGGGGTCCTCACAGGGAGTTGGAGAAATATAATATGCAAAATGTTATTCAGGCTATGTGAGTCTTGGGAGTTAAACAGATAACAAAAACAGGCTTGTAGAATCCTGACAGTCACTTATTTGTACACATGCTCTGACACTGCAGGGGAAAGTTCTAGAAGCTTCCAGAATTAACACAGCTAATGATGCTGCTATATAATACTTGCATGTAGACAGGTCTCTATTTTGAAGTCAACTTTTATAACTTGTAAATAGAAAGGCACAAGAGATCACAATCTTGCAGTATCAGAGAATATTCTTGGTTGCAGACTGATTCCTAACTTCACAATATAATCTGACACTTTAGCAAGGAATATAGCTTGATAGGAGTCACACAACATTTATTTTTTATCTATTTTTTATTTATTTAACATTTGTTTTCTGGCAAAGTCCGACTTGGAACTAGGGTTGCCACCTTTTCAAATGGCCAAAGTGGGACATTTTCTGGTCACACATCAGATTTTACAGGCCAACACATACCCACGGTCAGTACAAAGGATAGAACTTTACTTGTTTGCCTAAATGAAAGCTTATTCTTGTAGCAGTTTAGTTGCTTATTCTGTTTATTGTAACATTTAGGTATTTTACATACAGAAATAACTATTTTATGCAACTATTACATAAAATATGGGACATAATTATGTCCTACAATCTCAGGACATTTGCCATTTTTAATATTTTTGGTCAGGACACAACTGCCCAAAGATGGACTGTCCCTCGCAAAGTGGGACAGGTGGTAACCCTACTTGGAACAAAGCCAATTTTCAGTGGAGGCCCAGGGAGAAATGCTCCAGATGCATGTCTTTGTGGGTACACTTGGGTTAATGTTTCTCTAACTGATGATCAATTCACAGCAAAAAGTATTTTTATACTGACAGTTTACAGCAGAAGGCAGAGGGGCTTGCAAGGGGATCTAGCTTGGCTTAGTGTAGACGATCCTGCAGGTGCTTTCCAGTTCTTGACTTCAGTGAAGATTGTAGAAAGGCTTGCAAGGCTAACCATTTTTTACTATTCTGGCACCAATGCAATTTATGCAAAAGTTACCCATCCTGAGACCCAGTCTTTGTGGATGGCATAGCTCCTTGCTGAATGACAGAGACGACAGATAGCTTACTCACCAAAACACTGCTTGATCGTTCCAGAAATTATTTTAAATACACACAAGAAATTCACAGGAAACAACAGGTTCTGAAGGTAATAACTGTTAATTTCTGCATCCCCAACTAGCCTAGGCTGAAGACACTACAACACAGGAAGAGAAATTACATACAGACAGGGAAAGGTTGGAGGACAGTACTATCTAAGAAGAGCAGGGGGCAGGAATGTACCAAACACAAACAAAGGAAAAACAGGCTGTAATGACAGCACAATCTGATTAATGAAATCCTCTTGGCTTTTAGTTATTTTAAAACATGAATTTTGCTTGTGTGTTGTAGTGCATTGAGAGAGTGTTTTACTCAAAAGCTTTGCAGATTAAATCTCTTTTTTTGTCTGTGACATTCAGAATTCATTGTTTTGTTGATATTAAAATGATTCCAAACAGATCACAATAAATCAATAAAAATAGGTGCATGCCCATATCCAAGCTCAAAAAAGAAGGGCTTTGATGACTCTATAGTAGCCACAATGGTAGTGGCCCACAGATAGGATTTATTTTAAAATAGTTATGGCAGCTGTACCTCCTTCTAACAGCATTCTATGGCTGCACAGTTGCAACAACAGTCAGGCAAGTTCAGCTTAGCAGCAACGTCTCTTACTCTCCTTTACTGATATATCATCATACTAAGTAACTCATATAATACTGAATAACCTATCCATCATAAAAATTCAGATCCACTCCTGATAGAGCACAAGGGAAAAGAAAGAAAAGAAAAAGTAAAAGACACATTTATCAGGAAAAAAAATAGATAAATAGATTCTGGAATAGACCTGTTTCCCAGTCTTATTCTGAATTGGTTTTAGCCACACACATGACATTACTTATCCCATGCAGCAGACTAATCTAGGTTTCTTTAAACCCATTGCAGCAATAGGACAGCTTTCTTGAATCACTCTGGCTCCTTATTTCTTCATTGGGCATACTGTTCCTTTCCAGTTATGCATCCTTCTTTCCCATCCAAACACCTCCTCTCCTGATAGATATTTACATCATCTGACCACAACTTACATAATTGCTAGGGAGGATTTATGGGAGACCGACCACAAATGCCCCCATTTTCCAATACAAAAAAAATCAGTTCCATCTGACATATTAATCTCCATCTCTCATCATGGTGTTTTCACAGTAGGCTCTTCCTCCACATGCAGTCTGTGAGCATGAGCTGCTACCAGAACCTCCCTAACATTTATGATCATTGTGAATCTTCAGAAAAAACAACAGAAAGGTTCATCCATTTCTTGCATGTTCCTGGATGTCCATTACCTGCCAAGGGTTAGCAGCTTCCACCACATTGATATACAGCTGCATTGCCTCTTACGGAAGGATTTATACAAATATACCATAGTCTGCCAAGCACTGGGTACACCATTCCCTTGACTGGCCCTGTTGCTGCCTGCAACTGTATTCTGTTTTGGCAGATGGAAGGTAAGAAATCTTTGTTAATTTGAACTGTACAGCCAAAGCAACCCAAAGGCTTATTTTAATGGTAGTTTGCATAACCCACACTTTCAACTGATATGAGTTGTATCTTACAATAACTTGCTGAGGCATTCCTGCTACAGCACCTCTGTGGTCAATAATCTGCATTCTTTCTACTCCACACTCCAAACCATGTATTCTCCCTCATTAAATCTTGGAACCACTGCTCAACGAGGCCCACTACATAATTCATCATCTTCATCATCATCACCCACCACTATTTCCTTAAAGCTTGCAATCTGCAGATCTTCTTGTTATGTCTGTTTGAAAAATCCTACAGAGTCTCCACTGCTATTTCTAACTTTTACCCCATCAGTTGTTACTCCAAAGCACAGTTATTCTTTTCTGTCAACAGCACTGCCATTTTCAATAATGCAGCCTCAGCGCACACAACAGCTGTCTTCTGTTATAGTACTCCTATATCTGTCATGAGGAAATATGGTGTTACTTTCATAATCACACTGTATATCTTCCAAAAAAGACCATAACTTCATCCGCTTTGAATGAAATACTTTGGACAAAGAAATAACATGACATCCACAGCTTCATTTAAAATATAGGAAAATGCATAGACACAAGTGGTTGAATATGAAGCAAAATACCATCTTTCAAGGCTCACTAGTTCTCCTTAACAACAGTAAACTGATTTTAAATGAAAACAAAAGCATTGCTCTTTACCAAAAAAGATAATTCTGACTTTTAGCATTGTATTTTGTGTGCTTCACATTAGAAGAAGTGGTGAGCTGGGAGTTCATTGGATTAATCATCAACTGTAACATTCCAAAGATATGTAGATAATGTAAGTCAAGAAATTAGATCATTTCACAAAATAGAGGCAACTATCATCAGAAACTAGAAAGCCTGTAGCATATACATCATTTTTCCAAGACTACTTTACTGTTGGACAGAACTCCCAACAATCTATTTTGAAGGAACATTCATTTTTCAGGCCTGAGTTACTCCTGTACAACATGTACCTATTTTAGGAGGTATGTCGCTATGTTCAGGCTAGATGTACCCTTCACACAATTTCTTGAAAAAACCCTCAACAGACATGATTTTATTTTTGAAGATGTCTAGCACACAAGAAAACCACACTATATTGACCAACATGCCAGTTTTACCAATAATTTAAAGTAACAAAAAATACATCATACATATCCTTTCAGAAGCAAAAATAAATGATGTGATTTAGAAATTTGCAATATAGATAATTGCAATTAACAGATTTTATACTGTCTCTATGACAATGCTACAATGATGTGAGGTATTGCCGGCTATGCCAGGACAAGTAAGGCAGTGGAGGGGTAACATATGTCAGCATAGCTAGCTGGAGTTTTGTAAAGAATTATATGTCGTTTGTATATCAAACTGATCTGTACAAGTGCTTGTGCTGAAAATGTATTTATAAAGCTGCTTGTGTTAAAAATGTACCAACAGTGGCTCCTGCTGAACAGAAAATAAATATACCTGTATTGTAACTGTTGAAATGAATATATTGTAACAGAAGATACTGGAAGAGAAGAGGTTAATCTCAGTCTAGCTAACTTTGAAAAATAGTCTGAAGTTAAATTACCTGGTAGACCACAAAGATTGTATCTTACAGTTCAGATTGCAACCAGAGACAAAATGTCTGTGAAAACCAGTACTAAGAATATTACTGCATTGTTCTTAGGGGTGAACTAATTGCTACACTGGAAGGGTGGAAGTTTTTATAATATTTCTATAGTTTCCAGATGCTATAACACATCTCAGCAAAGCTCTATGTGTGTGTATGGTGACACATATGGGCAAAAATCTGGCTCAGCTTCTAATAAAAGGGGTAGTGTAGGAACCATAAGTCAGGTGACCAGATGTATGTGATGTCATTCTGTAATCCAGCACTGGAATGATATTTTAATACTAGATGAGACCGAAGTCTAAGGGCAGTCTGTTTGTGAAACCTGACAAAGAAGGACCACTCACCCACTTAATCTTGCCTTGCTCTAGTAAGTGAACTAGGAGATAATAATTCTTTAGATCAGTCAGGAAAATATAATGAGATTAGTTAAGTATTGTTTTTCTATATCTGTGTGACTCTTTCCATCTATGTTATTTTTAATATTTCCTGTGATTAAAGATCTGGTGTTTATTGTAAATAGATATTTAGTATTTTCATGCTCTTTTATTATTTATTATTAAACATATTTAAACATTTAATTGTGGCTGCTTTTTTAGAGAATATTTTAACTTTTAAGAGTACTTATATTTATTTGCTGGCACTGTGGCTGCTCATGAAAGCCTTGCTGTTTGGTCAACATTACCATTAGTATTAGGATTAATTTCACTCAGTATAATTGAACATCCTGGCAAGAGCCTCAGAGTAGCTGGCTTTGTGGGTGTTCTGGTGGCAGTGTACCTTATATACTGGGCAGAGGATGTAGAGCTAGTGAATCTTTGCCAGCCTTTCCCAGGTGTGTGTGTGTGTGTGTGTGTGTGTGTGTGTGTGTGTGTGTGTGCGTGTGTGCGTGTGTGCGTGTGTGTGTGTGTGTGTGTGTGTGTGTGTGTGTGTGTGTGTGTGTGTATGTGAAAATCAACTCTCCAAGAGTGTTTGTCTCAGCTACTTGGAACAGGGACATTGAGAGTACTGATTTCACAGACAGGGTGGTGGAATACATGGCTTGGAAAACCCAGCTAAGGGCTTAACTCAATAGCTGTATCAGTGGGGAGTCTTATTTGGAGACTGGAGCCCCAGGACTAGAGTGTGCTCCCTATGTGCTCTTAAAGGAAATTGTGCTTGGCACAGAGAGCAGGATCTGGAAATACTGTATGTATCTATTTTTCTGCCAAGTGAACATTGCTCACAGGTGTCAGTGGTGAGGATTGAGGCTCCTTCATTACTGGCCTAAAGGAAGGACGTCACAAATGTGTTTATATTTTCCATAATTTTTGGTCACTCTGTTTTTAAATGTGTTTAAAAGTAGTTGAAATGCATTTTTTTCACTGGAGATTTATTTTACTTTTTGGGGCTGGCAAAGTGTATCAAACTGCTTTTTACTGTGTGTTTTTTTAGGGAAAGGTGACTTTTAACAACTTTTATATTTTACAGGCTTATACTGATTATTTTCCTTGGGAAAGAGGTACCATTTTGGCTTGACCATAGAACAAATTACCTGTCCCATGGTTGGTCCTTCTTTCAGCAACAAAAAGAAAAAGTTAACCAAAGAGCATTTGCCACCACAGCAGGCCAGCCATTTTCTTCTGCCTTAGGTGGATGACTTTGCTGTGGCCAAAGCTGGTTCCTTAGACCATTTACTCTTTACTAAGATTCCTCTGGTGTAGCACCTACTGCCACTATGGCACAGGGAATTAACCACATCCTCTACATTTTTTTGAGTTTCCTCAGTGGATAAGGGAGAACCACTCTTGTAGATCCTGCGAGATGGAACAGGGGAAGTCTTCCCTATTTAGTCAGAATGTTGTACCAAACCCTGCAGAAGTATTTGCTGCCATTAACAAATCTGTTGGTCCCATTTTATCTGTCAAAAAGAAACAGAAAACTAAACATATAACTGTTCTACTGAAATGTCTCTGGACTGGAGTTGTTTACTAGATCTGACTTGGCACCTACTTAAGGACTTCTTATAAGATTGTTTTTAGTACAATAAAAAAATATGCTTTGTTTTTCATGATTCTGAATCTGAACAGGAAAATGAATGCACAGATGAAGATTTTGCCCTCATATTTCTGAATCAGATTCAGGGGAGAGTACAAAATCTGATTCTCCCTGTGGGGGTTATTTCCAGAATGTGCCAGTGTTTTCAGTGGGTGAACAATAAGGTTTCTCAGTCCCTCAGAAAATACTTTGAGTTGTTACAAATGGATTTTCAAGAGCCTTTGCCTTTTACACCAGTTTAGTCAGCACTGAAGGATGTGCATGTCACTGCCTGCAATCTTCCTGATAGTCAGCTTGTTGCCCCTAAAAAGACAAATAGATTGTGTAATGTTCCTCAGTCTTTTAAGTTTCTATACAGTCACAAAAAGGCACTGTAGAGGTAAAAAAAATGAAAACCAATGACTTACAGGGATAAAAAGACAAAGTTTAATAGTGGAGTATAACAACAAAATGAATAATAAAACAAAGTGCAATATAAACTTATCAGTGCATTTTTCGTTTTACCCTGGAACTTCCTCAGACTGAATTTGTTGGTGGGGAGCTTCCAGTCAATACCTTTGGCATTGCGAGTCTCTCTGAGTTTTCTGTTTAAGTTTTTATACACTCATCCCAAACCTGACCCAGTAGCTATAGCTTTAGTTAATCCTATTGCTGTTAAACATTTAGTTATTTCCAATCCAATACCTTCTGACAAGGATGGGAAAATAATTGATAAGTATTGATAAGTATGGGAAAAAAGTGCATGCTTCTGCAACTTTGATTTTCAGAATTTTGAATTGTCAGGCTCATATGTTACAGCTTATGCTGACAATTGTGAAGGTATGAGGAATGTTTTCTTCTGAGGAAAAATCTGTTTTAAATGATTTAGTTTCTTCCATCTTACAGGTTGCAATTCATTGTTTAAAGTGTGTTAATGACTCTGTTGTTACTTCTTCCAGGACTATTGTTGCTGGTACTATTTTGAGGAGGTCTGCATGGCTGCATTTTCAGAACCTTACCAAAGATGTGAAAAATGAGATTTAAAATTTTTCTTTGTGAGGTAGAATTTTGCAATAGTGTTAATTTCAAGTGACAGATTTTGACATTATGTCTTTGATTATGTGTTTATATTTTTGATAATTTTTGGTCAATCTGTTTTTAGAAGTGTTTTTCTGAGTGGCATCTCACATTCTTACCGGAAGTAGTAAGAGTTATGAGCTAACTGCTATTCAGATTTTATGCTAATTAGATGTTTAGATTTTTGGCTGAGACTTTGTATCTATTTTCAATGTCTGCAGGCTGAGACTTATGCTGTTGGATACTATTGGATAATCTACCTAAAAACAATAATATAAAAAATGAAATGGTTTACAACAGTCATATATGTTACATCTGGTTTTGATCCCTAGAGACATCAATGTAATTCTCAAACTCAGTGGACTGGCTGAAACTTGCTAACCATTTAATGAATACACATCTCATTTTTTTAATTGAAAAGTATCTGTATGAAATATTGACAGATCTGCACACCTCCTGATATAACACCAGTCCTATACACTGAAAGGATTTTCTTCAGAACATAAAATAAAAGTGCAAAAAACAAGCTCAAAAAGTGGCGTAAATCTCCTATTCACCATTTTGACTGCAATGGACAATGTGCATTAGGTATGGACATTCTGAGACTCTACTTGCATTCAAGAGTGCATTAGCTCACTAGTGCCTTCAATTTAAGGCTTATAAAAGGATGTAGCATTACCTAAACATATTTAGCACTACCATACTCTACCAGTGATTGTCCCTCTAATACTAATATATTTGTTGCTAACTATCACTTCAAATAATCCCACCACTGCTTCTCTAACTGACTTATACATTCTCTGGCTTATAGCAGTTCTTGGGGTTGCATTAATACAAACTGTCATGTCGTGTGTTGCACTTAACAGTGCAGACAAATCAGGCACAATCAAATCATTGAAGTAAAGCATTAACTTGATACCTTATGCTACAAGTACTACTTTCAAAATGATTTGCTGTATAAGTGTGGCATTAACTGAAACAGATATATTATCCAGAGCAATGTTGCGATCATCTGCACTCTTATCAATGTCATAGATGCTGCAAACTCCAGTGATGAGAACCACATGTTATCTGTTTCTATTTTTCTTTTTTTTTCACCATTAAACTACATAATGGTTTGCTTAGCAGTGTGCTATGTCTGATTCTTACCTTTCAAGACCTGTAAATAAATATGTCGTTTTCTTGATTTATGTATTATATGGGAGCCTTGCACAACAGTCTGGCAAAAAAACTGCATAAATAGATAAATACATAGATTTATTTATTTTTGTTTTCAGGAGTAGAGCACTAATCTCAATGGACCTTTTTCACATTCAACCTGGGAACTGTGTCTAGTTAAGTGGCTTGCTCAGAGTCACACAATTAGGCAATGGATGCTAACAGAATCAAATCTTGCACCTCTGGATCAGGGGAAATTGCTTGTTAATAGCTCTTTAATCCTATAAGCCAGTTGCCAGACTAAATAAACACATAAATCAATGATCTAGAAACTGGGCAAACAAGGAGTTGCAATAATAAGTTCTTCACCTTCCATCCAAAAGATACAAGGTTTGATCATGACCTCCGACCAATGCCTGCTTGGAGTTTGCATGTTCTCCCTGTGTCTGTGGGATTCCTCCCACCTCCAAAAAACATGTTGAGTGTTTCTATCTCAAAATCACCCAAGAATGCAGCTGTGGACAGCAGCACAGATGCTATATGGTGCCCTATAGTAGTGAGAGTTGTATAGGCCAATCGGTTTGGGCATCTAGAGTTGTATAGACCAATCACTTTGGGCATCTACTTTGATGTGTAGTATTTTCAAGATAGGAGAACAAAGATCACAGATGGTGTACTGTGGCAGGGCTAGCCACTCGAAAGTATAAAAATGTGGTCTTGGTGATCCACTTGTATTGACCAATATCACAAAATGGGCAAGGGTATTTGTTAGTATTAAGTGGGATGAGTACCTGTCCTACTCCAACCTATGCCAGGGACCCATGCTAATGGTGGGAGGGGTGTATGTGTCCCTATTGGCCAAATGGTGTGCCTGCTATAAAGCCCAGCAGCCCTAGGTCAATAAACTGCTGTCCAGTCAGTGTCCATTTGCACAGCTTGGGTTATCTGGCATAGCTCTCTTGAGTGAAAGCTGGAAGTAAATCCAATGAATCTGCCAAACATAAACTAAGAATTGGTATGCTCAGTGTAGGCTTGCTGAAAGGATGTAGCTTGGAAGTGGATGCCATGATGATAAGGAAGAGGCTGGACATCCTATGTATCCAGAAGACAAGATGGAAGGACAGTGCAGAAAAGCCCCTTGGCTTGGGATCCAGAGTCTTCTGCTCAGGAGCAGGATAGACTAGAGCTGGTGTGGGAACTGGGGTGAGGGATAGGCTTCTGAAGACAGTGAGGGATATAATCAGAATTTGTGACAGATTCATGGCAATCAGACTCCAGTATAATGACTGAGCAGTATTCATAATCTCTGTCTTTGCCTGACAGCAGAGTTTTGATAGTGAGGAAAAGAGTTCCTTCAGACAGCAGTTGCAGGACCTGCTAGATAAAGTAGGACACCATAAATTGGTGTGGATAATGGGGACCTGAATGCACATATCAGGAAAGACAGAACAGCATGTGAGGACTTCTTGGGTCCATGAGGATGGGGTTACAGGAATAAAGAAAGACATTCTAGACTTCTGTATAGCAAATGGCATGATGGTGACTGTCACATGGTTCAGCAAGAGACACAGCCACAAGATTACATACAAGAGTGGCCAACATGCAGCTCAGGTGAACTTCCTCCTAGCAAGGAAAGGGCATGGGGGTAGAATCAGTAACCACAAAGTCATTCCCAGTGAAACAGTTGGCCCACAGCATAAACCACTGGTTGCCACAATCAGCTGTAAGCAGTGGTCAGAGAAGGCTATGTGGTCAACAGAGACCAGGTTGAAGACCTGGACATTGACTGGAAAGAAATCACAAACATTCAAGGGATAACTCAGGGCTCTAATACCTCAAGAAGAAGAAGAGGAAAGAGGTGGAATTGAAAAGGAATTGCAGTGCCTCAAAACAGCATATGTGAGAACTACAAAACATATACACGGTTGAGCTAGGTATGGAAATAATATGTAGAAGGAAAGTTGGTGATGAAATGTAGAAGTCCAGGAGATTTCAAAAGAAAGAAGGAGTGCAGGAAACATTGGGATACACAAAAGACAGATCAAGCTTGGAAGGAATACAGGATGGCTAACAGTCTAAGAAAGGAATTGCAATAGCAAAAACAAGGTTTCAGAGGCACTCTATCAGCTTCTGGAAAGTGACTCAGTAGATGGCACAAAGAAATTATATCAGGTTGCATTGCAAAGACAGAAAGTTAAAGAATATAGACAAACACCCTTTATAAGGGATGCTTGCAACAATCTGCTCACCAATCTACAGGACATCAAAGGCAAATGGAAGGAGTACTTCCAGCAGCTTCTGAATTAAGGAAACCCCACAGAAGCTGTATTGCTCCAACACAGCCTACAATGAGAGTGGAGGACGAGCCCACCACAGTAGAAGTAAGAACAACACTAAGGAAAATGAAGTCAGGGAAGGCAGCAGGGTAGGATGAGGTCACAGCAGATATGATAAAGTTGTTGGATGAGAAGGGGAGAAAGGGCTCCTGTGGGCACTCAAAGCAGTATGGAGAGACAGACGTATCCCAGATGACTGGAGGATAAGTATATTAATGCCAGTGTTCAAGAACAAAGGGGGTACCCACAAATGTGGGCTGTGCAAAAGTATCACACTAATATCGTATTGCATGAAAGTTCTGGAAAGGGTGATTGATAAATAAATGTGCAAAGTAGTAAAAAGTAAGATGGGAGATGAGCAGTTTGGATTCAGATCGGTATACAGCACAAATGACCCAATATTTACAGTGAGAAAAATACTTGAGAAGAAGCTAGACATGAGGAAAGAGTCCAACTGGGCATCCCTAGACTTAGAGAAAAGGTATAACTTAAGTCCCAAAAAAACTGACTTGGGCAGTGCTACAGTGGTCTGAAATCCCAGAAACATTGGTAGAATCAGTGCAAGCTATCTACCCAATGACTCAAGTACAAAGACTGTTTTGACTCACAGAGGGGTTCCCAGTGGGAGCGGGTGTACATCAGGGTTCTGCTTTGAGCCCACTGCTTTTCATACTGGGGATGGACTACATTCACAAACAGGTCAGAGGGCACAGATCAACAAAGTTGCTGTATGCAGACAATGTGACATGACAGGCAGACTCTGAGCAAGACCTTCCACAAAGAATAAGGAAATAGAATGCAAAACAGAAGGCATATGGGATGAAACCTAGCAGAGATAAGTCAGCTGCAATGGTAGCAAATGGGGGAAATCAGAAGAAGCTGAGAATTGAGATAGAAGAGAAAACAGTGGAACAAGTTACCATTTTTATCAATCTAGGAAGGGTGGATGAGGAAAAGGGAAGCATGAATGCTTACGGCAAACAAAGGCAAAAAGAACAGCCATCTAACATCTCTTCCTAATTATACATACAGATGTCTTGTATGAAAGGACTCATCCTCTGACTCAAGTTGAGAAAATTAAAAATGAGGCAATATAATCTAAGAAATTGTTCATGTGTCTGTTCTGCCTACCAGGGTTAATTCTATTTTAAAACAAGAATATCTGTTTCCGACATTAAGGCTTTAAATTACTATTAATATTCCCATTCACCCATTTTGGAGAGGGAAAACTCCAACATATCTGTCTGGAAGTTTCTCCTTCTCCCTTCCAGCAAACTGAAATATCCATGTGCCTTTAAGGGCCCCCAGTTCTATGACACACATCTCTGACTGTCACCCAGATAATGTGAGATCAATTAGCTGCTCAGGAAGCTGGAAGAGCCAGGGAGGAAGAAGAGATTCATGACTTATGTTGGTGCCTTATCCAGAGAGGGTGGGCTCTTTCTCCTATTGTTACCTGGCACTCTAGGAGAGTGGTGTAAGCAGCTTCCCTGAGAATATACCCCTGAGGGGAGAGAACTGGTGGGTCCACCCAAGCTGATACTGTAGCCCTTAAGTAGGCATGTCAGGGACTGGGTATACCTCCATATCAGGGCCATAGATGGTCCTTCCATAGTGATGCAGAGCTCATGTTACCAGAAGGTGGAAGGGTTAGACCACATCAATAAAAACAAAACAAAACTTCTTTAATGACTGCCAGGATGATGGCTCCTAAATTGGTTCTTGCCTCTCTGCAATTATATGCTATGCTGTCTTGTATTATTGATTTTGACCACATGATGGCAACAAAGGTAACTAAATTACTGTTTACTTTTGCTTGGCTTGCAGAAGAAAAGTTTTTACTTTTGTAGAAAACATGGTTTCTTCAGTTATGTCCTACTTTGGAAGAAATTGCTGGGTTGCTATGTCCTCTGCTTTTTCATTTAGGACATATAGAAACACAGCTGATTTCTTAAAGCATGGTGAGTTATCCCTATAATTTCTTAGCCACTGTGTTTCAGTATACTTAATTTTAAAAATGAAATTGTCACCTTTATGAAATATACTTCCAGTTTTCATTATTTTTATTTTAATTTATGTTATTTGGAATTTGATATTTTATGATGTGTTAAACATGCAGAGGAAGTTTTAGCATACTGTGCTAATGGTCATGTGATTCAAAAGTTAGCTTATGTAAACAGTTGGCTTTGGTTTGTTAATCAGGTTACACAGATGAAGCTTAATTAGCGAAAAAGGTCTCAGTGTTTTGAAATCCATTGGTGGTATTATTTTCAGTGAGTACTGAATTTGTTTATACATATGCACACACACACACACACACACACACACACACACACACACACACACACACACACACACACACATTTTGTAGGGAGGCTTTCTCCCCAGCATTATGTGGGGGGTTGTGCCCCCCACACCCCCTGCAACTTATATATACCAACTTCGAGATTAGACTGCAGTGAGGAAATGGGATAATTCCCTGATGCTCACGGAACGGCAATCTCAGTGCACACTGCTGAACTCAGATACTTGAACTACACTACACATTCGCTGTAGTGTAATCAATGTATTTTGAGTCGGCATTCTGCCCATTTGAAAACTGCCTTTTATCCGCATGCTGGTCAACAGCAGTGACTTTGTTTATTTAATTGTAGACCATATATATACATACATATATATGTATGTATATTGCTGACTACAGCTAAAGGCAGCAAATGGGGAAAATTAGAAGAAACTGTGTATTGAGATGGAAGGGAAAATAGTGGAATAGGTTAACAGCTTCAAGTATCTAGGAAGGGTGGTTGTGAAGAAGGGACGTCTGAATGAAAAGGTCAAAGCTAAAAACAGGGGGGCTGCAGCCAACTGGCACAGAATGTCAGGAGTAGTGTGTGACAGTGGACATAAGAGTAGAAGCCCAAGTAGCTCTAATTACAGAGAAAGTCAAAAACAGCAAATTGTGTTGGTTTGGGCAGATATGCAGGAAAGCAGAGTGCAATTTGGTGAAGATGATTTGGGACAGATATGAAGAAGACAAGGGGAAAATGAGGGTGTCCAGGTACTAGGAAGGACTTTTGAAGGTTCAGTTTGAAGCTCAGGTGGGAAATAAGGGATGTGACCTTGTCTAAGGCTCCAAACACCAATATATAGAATCTACATAAATCAGGAAGTCATCTAAATAAGAAAAAGGTGGATGCCTAGGGTTCTGCAATAGATAACCACTGGGGTCAGACACTTTGTAAATACTTTGGGTGCAGTAGATGGCCCAAAGGGTAAAGCAGAAAATTGACAATGTAGGCAAGATATAGCAAATCTTAAAAAAATTCCTGAAACTGGCAGCAATAGGAGTATAATGAAAAGTGTCCTTGAGATCCAGAGTCATCAAGAAACAGAGGTCTAGAAGCAACATTAAAACCAATTGTAAAGAGAGCATTTTGAATTTCAGAAGTTTTACAAAAGTGTTTAGAAAGGACAAATCTAGGAAGGATCTCCAAGAGAGCTCCTTTTTTTGGGTACCAAAAAGTTTCTGGAGTAAAATCCTTTGCCTTTGTGTATCACAGGCATTGGTTCTATGATCCCTGCTTCTGTGATGTGACAGGGACATGGAGGAACCAGCTTTGTCTGGTCTGGTGGCTGTGGGGGAATTCTCATAAAAGGAGGAGGATTTTCTAATCACTGCCAAGTGTATACTCTCCGAATTACTCAGGGAACCCATTTGTCTGTGACTATTTGAGCGAGTCTGGAGAAGGCTGAAGAGCAAAATGGCAGGAGGGGATTGGGGTGCTCTGTGACCCAGTATAGTCATTCTTTGCAGGGGGTTGATCCTTTTTCAGAAAGGAACCCCTCTTGTTTGGTTTAGAAGAATTGCCATTTCCTTTGGATCCCTGACTTTTGCTTGTATGTCATTTTTGTTTGTTCTGCCTTTTGAAGGAAGACATCTTGTTTGGGGAAAACTTAGGTTCATGTAACATCCTAGATACCCCAATCATTAATTTGTCTCTACTATCCCACTCTTTGAGAATCTGTGTAGCAAAGAGCCCAAACACCAATTCAGAAATGAAAGGTGCACACATTATTTCATCTTTTAAATCATCAGAGAAGTTCTGATTACATGATCGAGCATACTGTCTTAACACAACAGAAGATGCTGCATTTCTCTAGGCTGAATCTCCATGTTCAAACACACCTCTCACAGAAAGTTTTAAAACCTGAGTCAATTTAGAAACAATTTCATTCATGTAAGATTTTTACTCTGCAAGTAAGGATGCAGCAAAATTATTTAAGCTGTATGCAACACTGTAAAATAAATGTCCATATGCAGCCTTGATAATTTAACATTCTAAAGGCTAAATTACTAGAAAGAGGCATCAATCCATGCTGAAGATCTAAATATTTTCCATCTTTATCAGGGGGCTTTGGGTTAGATGAAGTCAAGGACTTTTTAATTGAGCATCTGGGTAGGCTACAGCTAGGTCTTCAGTCAAATGAGAAAACAGATCTGTCACATCCAAGGAGATTCTAAATTTTCTCTAATTCTAAATTTTCTCTAAGCCATTTTAGGAACTTCTGGAATAGATACTGGTGTCCTGCAGTCAGCTTTATAAACATCTTCTGAGGCCAGCAAAAGAGGGGGGATAGCAGCAGAAGTGGGCATCTCGTCTTCTATAAGGTCATAAAACCTGCCTGCCTCTGAGGTAGTTCCCAACTGCTCCTAACCAAAAACATTACTAAATTAAGCAGTCATATGAAAAAGTGAACACTTGTTTGGATTTAAGCTCAGGTTCACAATCCAAAAAATGAGACTGAATATTAAATCTAATAAAATGAGAAGAAAGGGTCCCTAAATGGGGCTTATCTGAGCACTGAGAATCAAAAATCATCCTATGAACAGTCAGAGGACCTTTTTCTTTGGATGGCAGAAAAGGACTGAACTCTCACTTCCTGTGACAGCTGAATGCTTTCCTCTCAAGATGTGTTCAGCCAATCAGCTGCCACAGCAAGAGAGAGGGAGGGGAGCCCCCTACCTTGGCAGATAACTCAAAAATGCCACTGAGGCAGCAGGAATAATAAATACAGTGCCTTTTTGTGTTTTTTAATGAATAGTTAGAGTATGGGATTGTTGGATCAAGGATATGTGACAGGGCTATTAATTTTTTATTCAAGAAAAGGTAACATTTCTGATTTGTCAAATTGGAGGCCAATTACTTTAACAAATATTGATTGTATACTTTTATGCAAGTTTCTCTGTAACAGACTTAATAATTTGTCTAACATTCTATGATAGGGCAGATGGAATTCAGAGTAAAGATTGTAAGTTAATGTTAGTTACAATTAGGGAAGTAATTTCAATTATTTAATCTAATGGCTCAATGGGTTTATTAGTCTCGTGATATTTCTAAAGCTTTGGGTTCTGTAAGTTATGAGAGTTCATGTCATTTATTAGAATGTTATAGATTAAGTTATAAAATATTAAAAGTGTAAAAAGATATTTATTCTACTACTTGGGTACAACCGATTGTGAATGTTTTGGGGGATGCAGATTAAGTTGAGAAAAGGTTAGAAGCAAGGTTGCCCTTTACATGCTTTTTTGTTTGGTTTAACTATGAATACTTTTTTCGACACTGTCATTCTTCATGCATTCTGGCACAATACAATGTCTTACCAGCTGTGTCTTCCGCAGTTTGTCTTTCAAATGCAGATGATTTAATGATTACAGTGAAATCTAAACAATACTGAAGTGTGATATGTAAAATGATGAGATCTTTGTTACAGTCAGTAAGTTTGTGTTTCAGTGTATTTATGTACTTTGGTTTTGGCAGGGTTTGTTTATTTAATGACGTAGAGTTTGGTATTACAGACATCAAAGTTCTAAGCATTGTGTTTGGGAATAAAGCCAATGAGACAATGGGGTGAAATATTAACTGGACTGAAGGATATACTTACTAAATGAGCACATTTTAAAATGTCATTTGAAAAAAGTTTTTTTTCTTGCACTCTGTGGCTATGGGGACCTGATATATTTTGGGAACGTTTTTCCTTTTTCAAAATCTCAAGCAGATGGGACATTGGTTTAATGTCTCATCTGAAGGACACTAAATTTGGGAGCACAGCATCCCCTCATGCTGCACTGCAGTATCCGCAATTTAAAAATGAATCCAGCCACCTGGAGTGGGATTAGAACATGTACCCTTCTGTTTTTTTCAGCAGCAAAGGTGAGTGTGCTACCTGTTGAGCACATAAGTATGCCATGTGAACTGATTTACCTAAGTCTAATGCCTAAGTGACTTGTTCAAAAAAGGCCACCAGCTTCAAGAGTCATGATCTACCTTTAACAAACTCAGATTGGTTCATTTCCGGGTTTTAAAGACTGCTTATGTTCTTGTTTGTGAGATCCACAATGATGCACTTGATTTCTTCACAGACAAGTCTATTGGGGTGGTAATTTTCTGCCATAGTTCTTAGCTACTTTTCAAAAATTTAGAGGCAGTATCACTCTTTTCTTAGTGCAAAGAGGATTGTTTTGGATTTGTTAGCTTTACAGAGCATTTATGTTTTTAGTTTGTTTAATTTTAGCTAGTTTAAATATTTGGGATTGAGTTAGTTGTGCCAGTAAAGGCATCTTCCAAATATTTGTGGTCTATATTTTATTTTACATTTTTTAATATTGATTTTTTTCTAATTTAAACAAATTTCATTTATGGGGACTTGATTTAGGTGGGTAGTATGTGTGTGTGTGTGTGTGTGTGTGTGTGTGTGTGTGTGTGTGTGTGTGTGTGTGTGTGTGTGTGTGTGTGTGTATGTGTGTGTGTGTGTACACGCATATGTGTGTGTGCATTTGTATTTTGTGTATGCAAATACCTATCAACCTCTTAGTGCAAGAAATCTGGACACAGCTAAAAATAATGGGAGGACAAATGTCCAAAAATAGGGACTCATCTGTCATAATTTAGTGACTTCAGTCCTCAATGATTTGCCAGTAAACCACACATTTCATGAGAAACAGATTAAAAATATGATGCAAAAATCTGGACACTCTGTGAAACTCTGGACACTTGAGAGGTACGTGTATGCTGTGTGTACAATTTCATTTTGTTTTTATTGAAGTGGATGAGAGATTGTGCCTATAATTTCATTAACCATTTTCTTTTTTATTTTGTTTAGTTGAAAGAGAAATCCAAATGTTATTTCTTCAGCATGTTAGATTTCATTTGGAAAGTTTTTCTAGGTGGGTTAGATTATGTAGAGCAGTGAGTGAAGTTTATTTATTTTTACACTGAAGTGAATGGATCATAGAATATTTTTGTAGTATTGTCTTAATATTTTCTTTATGTGTAGATTTGGGTCTAGAGTTTTTTAACCAGGTCTGGAGTGTTTTGGTTTGTATGCCTTCATTTTGTTTGTAAAGTGTGTGTAGTTTCTTGTTAATTTGTGGTTAATAGCACGGATATGGCAGATTTAGTGTTATTAAGCTGACATGATTAGGTGAGCAGAGTATACATAAATTGGGGATGATATATGTATATTTTATTAATTGCTGATAATACAGGTGGAGTGGTAATAAATACAATACAGGAGCACATCAGCTTAGTTAAACTCTTTTATTTCATCCCCATATCTAAGTCCATTATTACTATATATATATATATATATATATATATATATATATATATATATATATACACACACACACACACACACACACACACACACGCACGCACGCACGCATGCACACACATATATATATATATATATATATATATATATATATATATATATATATATATATCACCAAAAGTATCCACTGAAAAGAAGCCACAAACCTAGTGGGACTTACCTAATCAACAGAAGATAAACAATTAAATGCAGTAATATAGAATACTACAGAGACAGTCTCTTTGGTACAAATGCAATTTATTTATGATGAAGAAATACAATTTAGAGCTCTTCTTCATCCAAAAGTGCTTTTTGCAGGACCTGCAGTGTGTTCTACATAGGTTGTCTGATGATTCTCTAGTACATTTTGCTAACCCCAAACCTTCCAAGCAGTGGTTGTCTCTAATTGCCCTATATACCTGAATAAGATCTCCTCTTAGATATCTATAAGAGATACTGTACAAGTTCAGATATTTTAGTCTTTCATAATAACTTAAATTTTTACATCCATGGATGCCCTTAGTATATTTCTGCTGTACTGTTTCCTGTTTACTCATGCTTGTTTTCTTATAGGGTTTCCATACTGTTATTCCATACTCATGTTTTGGTCTAATGTAACTAACAAACAATGACTTCATCATTTTTGAATTGTTAAACTTTATAAATCTTTTTATACAACATATAGTTCTATAACTATCACTAAACAATTGATTGATGTGACTAGAAAAACTCATAGCTGGATCTTCCCATATACCCAGGTCCTTAAATGAGTCTGCAGTTTCAATCACTGTGTGCTGTATTAAATATTCACCTTTCAGTTTATGTCTCCCAAATGTCATATGCTTAGCTTTTGATGTATTTATTAGCATACTATTTTCCTGGGATCATATGGTCAATTTATTCAAGTTATTTTGCAGACATGCCTTATCTGTAACACATGTAATGAGTTTACCCAATTTCACTTCGTCTTCATATAGACTATAGAACACTTCAGATGAAAAAGTTAGGTCTGAAAGACAAAATCTACAAGTAAGGTCCTAGGACAGAGCCTGTGGGGTACCCTGACTGTAGCCAAGAATTTCATCTGTCCAGTTGCTGTATGATACTTGCCATGTCCTATTTGCAAGCCATGTAGCTATCCATCTTATCAAGAGTGCATCAATACCTAGTTGTTCTAATTTATTGATCAGTGTTTTGTGTATAATTCTGTCAAATGCTGAAGTTAAATTTACATAAATTACATTGCATCACAATTTTTCATTCATAGCTGTTTTTATATTATTATAGAACATCATGTTACAGGTGGTAATAGATATATTTTCAACATATGCTGCTGATATATGGTTTTAAGTCCCAACTTATCCAGTTCTGACAATAACTTATCCAATGTTACCTTCTTCATCATTTTCCCCAACATGAAAGTAGATTTAAGGGTCTATATGACTCTGGGTTTGTCCTACTCCCCTTTCCCTTAAAGACAGTTTTAATAAGTGTATGTTTCCAATCTGGAGGAATCTCCCCATATTTATATGACCTAGTGAATAATAGATACGATGACATCATAAGTTCTTGGTGAAGTGTTCTTAGGTCAATTTTACTAATTCTGTCTCCTTCCCATGCTTTGTTTGGATCCAGTTTGTGCAGTTCTTTCTCAATATAATCTAATTTGATTCCAGTATCTAGGGTTACATGGATGTCACTAGGACAACCTATCACCCCTTATGTGGAGCCAAATTGATTTGCTAAGATTTTGTAAACATATCTATAATCTGTTGTGTCTGAAAATAAATTTAAGAGTCTGCACACAGTTTAGTAGTTTCTATGTATTTACTCCTTCCACATCTTATGTATCTATAAAAAAAGTTTCCTGTTACGCTCAATATCTTTATATAATTTTTTTTTAATTTTCTTGATCTTGTCTCACATTATGCTTAATCTGTTTAATCAGCTTGTTTCTTTCAGTTTTCAAACTTGCAGTTCAACTTCTCTTCCACCTCTTATATTTTTTGTCTCTCACCTTAATCAGCTATCTTGTTCTTATGGAAATATAGCAGCCTGATGTTGTATGCCTAGATCCTGATGTTAAACATTTTTTGCACTCATTTTCTCTTTCAAAACTTTCCACATTGCATCTGCAGTTTTTCCACTGATCACCTCACCAATTAGTTTTACATAGTGACTGTTTTGCTTCCTTATGATATGTTATTAACCTTCTGTGCATTGGTTTAGATTTCAGTTTGGCAGAATTATCTAGCAACAAATTGGCCTTTATAACCCAATGATCACTGCACATCAAAGTTGGTAAAACCTGACTTGAAGTAAAGTAATTTCTTTAGTAACACAAACACTGCCTAGTATGTTTCATCCCCTGGAAGGTTTTTTTATTACAATCTGAAGCAATTGCTGTTCCTGAATATATTTTGTGAATAATTTCTTTACTAATGTTTTTGAATCAATATTCCAGTCTGTTTCTGGTAAATTTAAGCCCCCAGCTAATATTATTCTTGCCGCCTGTGTTGAAAGTGTCTATCTTGGAGGGGAAGAGGGCAAGGGTCAAGTAGAATAAGCTGATCCTTCCAATAGAACAAGGTGGTTTAAGATTGCCTGATTTGTAGGGACACTTTAGATCTATATAGTTAAGGCTCCTGTACATAACATGGGAGAAATCAATAATTCAAAGTCAAAAGGGGTAATGATATAGCAGGTGAATTCAAAAAATATGGACAGCATGGGATTTTGAATACTTATCCTTTAGTAGAATAACAACAGCCATATAGAATGTTATTTTTATAAAGCAGCAGAAAGTATTCTATGAACTAAGCCAACACGAGACTGGAGAAAAGAGATTCTGCCTCTAGGGATGACTGCAATTACAGGTACAGAAAACAGGCAAGGTTGAGCTGAAATTTCCTGGAGAAAACTGACAAAGGAACCAAGGTATTGTGGGCAAATAACTAGAGAGAGACAGAGAGAGAGAGAGAGAGAGAGAGAGAGCAGTCACATAGAGGAAGAGGCCGAGTAGGCATTTGGATTGCAGGCTTGAGATTACCTTCCCTATCAGGGATTAAAATAAGAGTACAGGCAAAGAGAAAGGGAGATAGGAATCCTAACTGAAAGACCTGCTCTGCTAGAGTTTTTAATTGACTCTAGAGCAGAAGCTACTGCTAAAAAAGGGATAATTAGTAGGGGATATAAAATATTGCACAATAGCTGAGTAAATCAATTAGAGGAGGTTAGAAAATATTGGGAAGAGTAATTCAGAAGGAAACAAATGGAGAACACACACACACACACACACACACACACACACATATATATATATATATATATATATATATATATATATATATCTCAAATCTGCAACAAAGTCTAGAAGATTTAGGATTTTTGCTTGGAATTGCCCACATAAGTACTTTTATACCCCAAGCAGACTCCAAAGTATTTTTGCTCAATTAGATGGCAACTGTTTCAAGTGTGACGGACAAGAAAGAAATAATAACGAACATATGTTTTGGGAGTATAATGAGTTGTCAGACTTTTAAAAAATTCTCTACAGAGTACTGTGTCACATATATTGGGTGAACAAATGCGTGCCACTGAGGAAATTATTTTTTTTGAGCTGAAATACAAGATCTGAACTGTCTTGATATAATAAGGCCTTATTAAGTTTAATGTCCATGTTTAATTCTAGTGGTTGCCAAAAAAACTATTACTAGAAAATAGAAATCAAAGTCTAAACCAATTCTATTGGCTGCCAAAAAAACAATTACTAGAAAATAGAAATCAAAATCTAAACCAACTGTAATTGAAGTATTGACTATTGTAACAGAGAATAACTTGAAGTTGGCTCTTTAGAAAAGGGTAGGAGCAAATTACATAGAAAAAATGGAAATTGTGGAAAAGTAGAATTGTGTAAGTTGAACTTACAATAATGGCAGATTGTCAACTGATCACTTCTGCAGTAGTCTTAACTTACATAGGTTCTATTCTGCCAGGGATACACAGCTGACCAGCTTTTAAAGCTTCAGGGCCCATTTCACATATTCAAACTGTCAACCAGCTTGAGCTGAGCTGATTAAAACATAAGTTTGGGCACAAAGCCCTTCACAGCTTTCCTGCCAGCAGAGAGAAGCTGAGCCATGAAATGACAAGGCTAGGAATAACAAGAAACAAATATCCACATCCTGGCATAAAAAATACACAAAAAAACAATGGAGGGAGCAGCTGCTGCAGCAGTGATCATTCGAACGTTTACTGTTATGGTAAGTTCAGCTTGCAAAACCGCATTCTATTCTTCATGTTAATCACTGCTGCATTAATCTTAGCTATATAGGTAGATTATCATAGCTAACGATATTTAGGAGGTGAAAGGACAAGAGTTCAGTAGCACCTGGAGAATGGTCCTAGCAAAGCATGACATTAATCTTAGCCATATAGGTAGATTATCATAGCTAACGATATTTAGGAGGTGAAAGGACAAGAGTTCAGTAGCTCCTGGAGAATGGTCCTAGCAAAGCATGACATTAATCTTAGCTATATAGGTAAATTATCATAGCTAACGCTATTTAGGAGGTGAAAGGACAAGAGTTCAGTAGCTCCTGGAGAATGGTCCTAGCAAAGCATGACATTAATCTTAGCTATATAGGTAGATTATCATAGCGAATGATATTTAGGAGGTGAAAGGACAAG
The DNA here is from genome assembly GCF_019279795.1 of Protopterus annectens. Taxonomy (NCBI): domain Eukaryota; kingdom Metazoa; phylum Chordata; order Ceratodontiformes; family Protopteridae; genus Protopterus; species Protopterus annectens. Next base: position 1,659,559,659 of record NC_056735.1, on the reverse strand, counting down.
AGTTCAGTAGCTCCTGGAGAATGGTCCTAGCAAAGCATGACATTAATCTTAGCTATATAGGTAGATTATCACAGCTAATGATATTTAGGAGGTGAAAGGACAAGAGTTCAGTAGCTCCTGGAGAATGGTCCTAGCAAAGCATGACATTAACCTTAGCCATATAGGTAGATTATCATAGCTAACGATATTTAGTAGGTGAAAGGACAAGAGTTCAGTAGCTCCTGGAGAATGGTCCTAGCAAAACATGACATTAATCTTAGCTATATAGGTAGATTATCATAGCTAACGATATTTAGCAGGTGAAAGGACAAGAGTTCAGTAGCTTTTGGAGAATGGTCCTAGCAAAGCATGACATTAATCTTAGCTATATAGGTAGATTATCATAGCTAACGATATTTAGGAGGTGAAAGGACAAGAGTTCAGTAGCTCCTGGAGAATGGTCCTAGCAAAGCATGACATTAATCTTAGCTATATAGGTAGATTATCATAGCTAACGATATTTAGGAGGTGAAAGGACAAGAGTTCAGTAGCTCCTGGAGAATGGTCCTAGCAAAGCATGACATTAATCTTAGCTATATAGGTAGATTATCCTAGCTAACGATATTTAGGAGGTGATAGGACAAGAGTTCAGTAGCTCCTGGAGAATGGTCCTAGCAAAACATGACATTAATCTTAGCTATATAGGTAGATTATCATAGCTAACGATATTTAGCAGGTGAAAGGACAAGAGTTCAGTAGCTCCTGGAGAATGGTCCTAGCAAAGCATGACATTAATCTTAGCTATATAGGTAGATTATCATAGCTAACGATATTTAGGAGGTGAAAGGACAAGAGTTCAGTAGCTCCTGGAGAATGGTCCTAGCAAAGCATGACATTAATCTTAGCTATATAGTTAGATTATCATAGCTAACGATATTTAGGAGGTGAAAGGATAAGAGTTCAGTAGCTCCTGGAGAATGGTCCTAGCAAAGCATGACATTAATCTTAGCTATATAGGTAGATTATCATAGCTAACGATATTTAGGAGGTGAAAGGACAAGAGTTCAGTAGCTCCTGGAGAATGGTCCTAGCAAAGCATTTCATTAATCTTTGCCATATAGGTAGATTATCATAGCTAACGGTATTTAGCAGGTGAAAGGACAAGAGTTCAGTAGCTCCTGGAAAATGGTCCTAGCAAAGCATGACATTAATCTTAGCTATATAGGTAGATTATCATAGCTAACAATATTTAGCAGGTGAAAGGACAAGAGTTCAGTAGTTCCTGGAGAATGGTCCTAGCAAAGCATGACATTAATCTTAGCTATATAGGTAGATTATCATAGCTAACGATATTTAGGAGGTGAAAGGACAAGAGTTCAGTAGCTCCTGGAGAATGGTCCTAGCAAAGCATGACATTAATCTTAGCTATATAGGTAGATAATCATAGCTAACGATATTTAGGAGGTGAAAGGCCAAGAGTTCAGTAGCTCCTGGAGAATGGTCCTAGCAAAGCATGACATTAATCTTAGCTATATGGGTAGATTATCATAGCTAACGATATTTAGGAGGTGAAAGGACAAGAGTTCATTAGCTCCTGGAGAATGGTCCTAGCAAAGCATGACATTAATGTTAGCTATATGGGTAGATTATCATAGCTAACGATATTTAGGAGGTGAAAGGACAAGAGTTCAGTAGCTCCTGGAGAATGGTCCTAGCAAAGCATGACATTAATCTTTGCCATATAGGTAGATTATCATAGCTAACGGTATTTAGCAGGTGAAAGGACAAGAGTTCAGTAGCTACTGGAGAATGGTCCTAGCAAAGCATGACATTAATCTTAGCTATATAGGTAGATTATCATAGCTAACGATATTTAGCAGGTGAAAGGACAAGAGTTCAGTAGCACTTGGAGAATGGTCCAAGCAAAACATGACATTAATCTTAGCTATATAGGTAGATTATCATAGCTAACGATATTTAGCAGGTTAAGGCTCCTGTACATAACATGGGAGAAATCAATAATTCAAAGTCAAAAGGGGTAATGATGAAGCAGGTGAATTCAAAAAATATGGACAGCATGGGATTTTGAATACTTATCCTTTAGTAGAATAACAACAGCCATATAGAATGTTATTTTTATAAAGCAGCAGAAAGTATTCTATGAACTAAGCCAACACGAGACTGGAGAAAGGAGATTCTGCCTCTAGGGATGACTGCAATTACAGGTACAGAAAACAGGCAAGGTTGAGCTGAAATTTCCTGGAGAAAACTGACAAAGGAACCAAGGTATTGTGGGCAAATAACTAGAGAGAGACAGAGAGAGAGAGAGAGAGAGAGAGCAGTCACATAGAGGAAGAGGCCGAGTAGGCATTTGGATTGCAGGCTTGAGATTACCTTCCCTATCAGGGATTAAAATAAGAGTACAGGCAAAGAGAAAGGGAGATAGGAATCCTAACTGAAAGACCTGCTCTGCTAGAGTTTTTAATTGAATCTAGAGCAGAAGCTACTGCTAAAAAAGGGATAATTAGTAGGGGATATAAAATATTGCACAATAGCTGAGTAAATCAATTACAGGAGGTTAGAAAATATTGGGAAGAGTAATTCAGAAGGAAACAAATGGAGAACACACACACACACACACACACATATATATATATATATATATATATATATATATATATATATATATATATACATATAGCTCTCAAATATGCAACAAAGTCTAGAAGATTTAGGATTTTTGCTTGGAATTGCCCACATAAGTACTTTTATACCCCAAGCAGACTCCAAAGTATTTTTGCTCAATTAGATGGCAACTGTTTCAAGTGTGACGGACAAGAAAGAAATAATAAGGAACATATGTTTTGGGAGTATAATGAGTTATCAGACATTTAAAAAATTCTCTACAGAGTACTGTGTCACATATATTGGGTGAACAAATGCGTGCCACTGAGGAAATTATTTTTTTTGAGCTGAAATACAAGATCTGAACTGTCTTGATATAATAAGGCCTTATTAAGTTTAATGTCCATGTTTAATTCTAGTGGTTGCCAAAAAAACTATTACTAGAAAATAGAAATCAAAGTCTAAACCAATTCTATTGGCTGCCAAAAAAACAATTACTAGAAAATAGAAATCAAAATCTAAACCAACTGTAATTGAAGTATTGACTATTGTAACAGAGAAGAACAAGTTGGCTCTTTAGAAAAGGGTAGGAGCAAATTACATAGAAAAAATGGAAATTGTGGAAAAGTAGAATTGTGTAAGTTGAACTTACAATAATGGTAGATTGTCAACTGATCACTTCTGCAGTAGTCTTAACTTACATAGGTTCTATTCTGCCAGGGATACACAGCTGACCAGCTTTCAAAGCTTCAGGGCCCATTTCACACATTCAAACTGTCAACCAGCTTGAGCTGAGCTGATTAAAACATAAGTTTGGGCACAAAGCCCTTCACATCTTTCCTGCCAGCAGAGAGAAGCTGAGCCATGAAATGACAAGGCTAGGAATAACAAGAAACAAATATCCACATCCTGGCATAAAAAATACACAAAAAAACAATGGAGGGAGCAGCTATTGCAGCAGTGATCATTCGAACGTTTACTGTTATGGTAAGTTCAGCTTGCACAACCGCATTCTATTCTTCATGTTAATCACTGCTGCATTAATCTTAGCTATATAGGTAGATTATCATAGCTAACGATATTTAGGAGGTGAAAGGACAAGAGTTCAGTAGCTCCTGGAGAATGGTCCTAGCAAAGCATGACATTAATCTTAGCCATATAGGTAGATTATCATAGCAAACGATATTTAGGAGGTGAAAGGACAAGAGTTCAGTAGCTCCTGGAGAATGGTCCAAGCAAAACATGACATTAATCTTAGCTATATAGGTAGATTATCATAGCTAACGATATTTAGCAGGTTAAGGCTCCTGTACATAACATGGGAGAAATCAATAATTCAAAGTCAAAAGGGGTAATGATGAAGCAGGTGAATTCAAAAAATATGGACAGCATGGGATTTTGAATACTTATCCTTTAGTAGAATAACAACTGCCATATAGAATGTTATTTTTATAAAGCAGCAGAAAGTATTCTATGAACTAAGCCAACACGAGACTGGAGAAAGGAGATTCTGCCTCTAGGGATGACTGCAATTACAGGTACAGACAACAGGCAAGGTTGAGCTGAAATTTCCTGGAGAAAACTGACAAAGGAACCAAGGTATTGTGGGCAAATAACTAGAGAGAGAGAGAGAGAGAGAGCAGTCACATAGAGGAAGAGGCCGAGTAGGCATTTGGATTGCAGGCTTCAGATTACCTTCCCTATCAGGGATTAAAATAAGAGTACAGGCAAAGAGAAAGGGAGATAGGAATCCTAACTGAAAGACCTGCTCTGCTAGAGGTTTTAATTGAATCTAGAGCAGAAGCTACTGCTAAAAAAGGGATAATTAGTAGGGGATATAAAATATTGCACAATAGCTGAGTAAATCAATTAGAGGAGGTTAGAAAATATTGGGAAGAGTAATTCAGAAGGAAACAAATGGAGAACACACACACACACACACACACACACATATATATATATATATATATATATATATATATATATATATATAGCTCTCAAATATGCAACAAAGTCTAGAAGATTTAGGATTTTTGCTTGGAATTGCCCACATAAGTACTTTTATACCCCAAGCAGACTCCAAAGTATTTTTGCTCAATTAGATGGCAACTGTTTCAAGTGTGACGGACAAGAAAGAAATAATAAGGAACATATGTTTTGGGAGTATAATGAGTTGTCAGACTTTTAAAAAATTCTCTACAGAGTACTGTGTCACATATATTGGGTGAACAAATGCGTGCCACTGAGGAAATTATTTTTTTTGAGCTGAAATACAAGATCTGAACTGTCTTGATATAATAAGGCCTTATTAAGTTTAATGTCCATGTTTAATTCTAGTGGTTGCCAAAAAAACTATTACTAGAAAATAGAAATCAAAGTCTAAACCAATTCTATTGGCTGCCAAAAAAACAATTACTAGAAAATAGAAATCAAAATCTAAACCAACTGTAATTGAAGTATTGACTATTGTAACAGAGAAGAACAAGTTGGCTCTTTAGAAAAGGGTAGGAGCAAATTACATAGAAAAATGGAAATTGTGGAAAAGTAGAATTGTGTAAGTTGAACTTACAATAATGGTAGATTGTCAACTGATCACTTCTGCAGTAGTCTTAACTTACATAGGTTCTATTCTGCCAGGGATACACAGCTGACCAGCTTTCAAAGCTTCAGGGCCCATTTCACACATTCAAACTGTCAACCAGCTTGAGCTGAGCTGATTAAAACATAAGTTTGGGCACAAAGCCCTTCACATCTTTCCTGCCAGCAGAGAGAAGCTGAGCCATGAAATGACAAGGCTAGGAATAACAAGAAACAAATATCCACATCCTGGCATAAAAATACAAAAAAACAATGGAGGGAGCAGCTATTGCAGCAGTGATCATTCGAACGTTTACTGTTATGGTAAGTTCAGCTTGCACAACCGCATTCTATTCTTCATGTTAATCACTGCTGCATTAATCTTAGCTATATAGGTAGATTATCATAGCTAACGATATTTAGGAGGTAAAAGGACAAGAGTTCAGTAGCTCCTGGAGAATGGTCCTAGCAAAGCATGACATTAATCTTAGCCATATAGGTAGATTATCATAGCAAACGATATTTAGGAGGTGAAAGGACAAGAGTTCAGTAGCTCCTGGAGAATGGTCCAAGCAAAACATGACATTAATCTTAGCTATATAGGTAGATTATCATAGCTAACGATATTTAGCAGGTTAAGGCTCCTGTACATAACATGGGAGAAATCAATAATTCAAAGTCAAAAGGGGTAATGATGAAGCAGGTGAATTCAAAAAATATGGACAGCATGGGATTTTGAATACTTATCCTTTAGTAGAATAACAACAGCCATATAGAATGTTATTTTTATAAAGCAGCAGAAAGTATTCTATGAACTAAGCCAACACGAGACTGGAGAAAGGAGATTCTGCCTCTAGGGATGACTGCAATTACAGGTACAGACAACAGGCAAGGTTGAGCTGAAATTTCCTGGAGAAAACTGACAAAGGAACCAAGGTATTGTGGGCAAATAACTAGAGAGAGAGAGAGAGAGAGAGAGCAGTCACATAGAGGAAGAGGCCGAGTAGGCATTTGGATTGCAGGCTTGAGATTACCTTCCCTGTCAGGGATTAAAATAAGAGTACAGGCAAAGAGAAAGGGAGATAGGAATCCTAACTGAAAGACCTGCTCTGCTAGAGTTTTTAATTGAATCTAGAGCAGAAGCTACTGCTAAAAAAGGGATAATTAGTAGGGGATATAAAATATTGCACAATAGCTGAGTAAATCAATTAGAGGAGGTTAGAAAATATTGGGAAGAGTAATTAGGAAGGAAACAAATGGAGAACACACACACACACACACACACACACACATATATATATATATATATATATATATATATATAGCTCTCAAATATGCAACAAAGTCTAGAAGATTTAGGATTTTTGCTTGGAATTGCCCACATAAGTACTTTTATACCCCAAGCAGACTCCAAAGTATTTTTGCTCAATTAGATGGCAACTGTTTCAAGTGTGACGGACAAGAAAGAAATAATAAGGAACATATGTTTTGGGAGTATAATGAGTTGTCAGACTTTTAAAAAATTCTCTACAGAGTACTGTGTCACATATATTGGGTGAACAAATGCGTGCCACTGAGGAAATTATTTTTTTTGAGCTGAAATACAAGATCTGAACTGTCTTGATATAATAAGGCCTTATTAAGTTTAATGTCCATGTTTAATTCTAGTGGTTGCCAAAAAAACTATTACTAGAAAATAGAAATCAAAGTCTAAACCAATTCTATTGGCTGCCAAAAAAACAATTACTAGAAAATAGAAATCAAAATCTAAACCAACTGTAATTGAAGTATTGACTATTGTAACAGAGAAGAACAAGTTGGCTCTTTAGAAAAGGGTAGGAGCAAATTACATAGAAAAAATGGAAATTGTGGAAAAGTAGAATTGTGTAAGTTGAACTTACAATAATGGTAGATTGTCAACTGATCACTTCTGCAGTAGTCTTAACTTACATAGGTTCTATTCTGCCAGGGATACACAGCTGACCAGCTTTCAAAGCTTCAGGGCCCATTTCACACATTCAAACTGTCAACCAGCTTGAGCTGAGCTGATTAAAACATAAGTTTGGTCACAAAGCCCTTCACAGCTTTCCTGCCAGCAGAGAGAAGCTGAGCCATGAAATGACAAGGCTAGGAATAACAAGACACAAATATCCACATCCTGGCATAAAAAATACACAAAAAAACAATGGAGGGAGCAGCTATTGCAGCAGTGATCATTCGAACGTTTACTGTTATGGTAAGTTCAGCTTGCACAACCGCATTCTATTCTTCATGTTAATCACTGCTGCATTAATCTTAGCTATATAGGTAGATTATCATAGCTAACGATATTTAGGAGGTGAAAGGACAAGAGTTCAGTAGCTCCTGGAGAATGGTCCTAGCAAAGCATGACATTAATCTTAGCTATATAGGTAGATTATCATAGCAAATGATATTTAGGAGGTGAAAGGACAAGAGTTCAGTAGCTCCTGGAGAATGGTCCAAGCAAAACATGACATTAATCTTAGCTATATAGGTAGATTATCATAGCTAACGATATTTAGCAGGTTAAGGCTCCTGTACATAACATGGGAGAAATCAATAATTCAAAGTCAAAAGGGGTAATGATGAAGCAGGTGAATTCAAAAAATATGGACAGCATGGGATTTTGAATACTTATCCTTTAGTAGAATAACAACAGCCATATAGAATGTTATTTTTATAAAGCAGCAGAAAGTATTCTATGAACTAAGCCAACACGAGACTGGAGAAAGGAGATTCTGCCTCTAGGGATGACTGCAATTACAGGTACAGACAACAGGCAAGGTTGAGCTGAAATTTCCTGGAGAAAACTGACAAAGGAACCAAGGTATTGTGGGCAAATAACTAGAGAGAGAGAGAGAGAGAGCAGTCACATAGAGGAAGAGGCCGAGTAGGCATTTGGATTGCAGGCTTGAGATTACCTTCCCTATCAGGGATTAAAATAAGAGTACAGGCAAAGAGAAAGGGAGATAGGAATCCTAACTGAAAGACCTGCTCTGCTAGAGTTTTTAATTGAATCTAGAGCAGAAGCTACTGCTAAAAAAGGGATAATTAGTAGGGGATATAAAATATTGCACAATAGCTGAGTAAATCAATTAGAGGAGGTTAGAAAATATTGGGAAGAGTAATTCAGAAGGAAACAAATGGAGAACACACACACACACACACATATATATATATATATATATATATACATATATAGCTCTCAAATATGCAACAAAGTCTAGAAGATTTAGGATTTTTGCTTGGAATTGCCCACATAAGTACTTTTATACCCCAAGCAGACTCCAAAGTATTTTTGCTCAATTAGATGGCAACTGTTTCAAGTGTGACGGACAAGAAAGAAATAATAACGAACATATGTTTTGGGAGTATAATGAGTTGTCAGACTTTTAAAAAATTCTCTACAGAGTAATGTGTCACATATATTGGGTGAACAAATGTGTGCCACTGAGGAAATTATTTTTTTTGAGCTGAAATACAAGATCTGAACTGTCTTGATATAATAAGGCCTTATTAAGTTTAATGTCCATGTTTAATTCTAGTGGTTGCCAAAAAAACTATTACTAGAAAATAGAAATCAAAGTCTAAACCAATTCTATTGGCTGCCAAAAAAACAATTACTAGAAAATAGAAATCAAAATCTAAACCAACTGTAATTGAAGTATTGACTATTGTAACAGAGAAGAACAAGTTGGCTCTTTAGAAAAGGGTAGGAGCAAATTACATAGAAAAAATGGAAATTGTGGAAAAGTAGAATTGTGTAAGTTGAACTTACAATAATGGTAGATTGTCAACTGATCACTTCTACAGTAGTCTTAACTTACATAGGTTCTATTCTGCCAGGGATACACAGCTGACCAGCTTTCAAAGCTTCAGGGCCCATTTCACACATTCAAACTGTCAACCAGCTTGAGCTGAGCTGATTAAAACATAAGTTTGGGCACAAAGCCCTTCACAGCTTTCCTGCCAGCAGAGGGAAGCTGAGCCATGAAATGACAAGGCTAGGAATAACAAGAAACAAATATCCACATCCTGGCATAAAAAATACACAAAAAAACAATGGAGGGAGCAGCTACTGCAGCAGTGATCATTCGAACGTTTACTGTTATGGTAAGTTCAGCTTGCACAACCGCATTCTATTCTTCATGTTAATCACTGCTGCATTAATCTTAGCTATATAGGTAGATTATCATAGCTAACGATATTTAGGAGGTGAAATGACAAGAGTTCAGTAGCACTTGGAGAATGGTCCTAGCAAAGCATGACATTAATCTTAGCCATATAGGTAGATTATCATAGCTAATGATATTTAGGAGGTGAAAGGACAAGAGTTCAGTAGCTCCTGGAGAATGGTTCTAGCGAAGCATGACATTAATCTTAGCTATATAGGTAAATTATCATAGCTAACGATATTTAGGAGGTGAAAGGACAAGAGTTCAGTAGCTCCTGGAGAATGGTCCTAGCAAAGCATGACATTAATCTTAGCTATATAGGTAGATTATCATAGCTAATGATATTAATCTTAGCTATAGGTAGATTATCATAGCTAACAATATTTAGTAGGTGAAAGGACAAGAGTTCAGTAGCTCCTGGAGAATGGTCCTAGCAAAGCATGACATTAATCTTAGCTATATAGGTAGATTATCATAGCTAATGATATTTAGGAGGTGAAAGGACAAGAGTTCAGTAGCTCTTGGAGAATGGTCCTAGCAAAGCATGACATTAATCTTAGCCATATAGGTAGATTATCATAGCTAACGATATTAGGTAGGTGAAAGGACAAGAGTTCAGTAGCTCCTGGAGAATGGTCCTAGCAAAGCATGACATTAATCTTAGCTATATAGGTAGATTATCATAGCTAACAATATTTAGCAGGTGAAAGGACAAGAGTTCAGTAGCTCCTGGAGAATGGTCCTAGCAAAGCATGACATTAATCTTAGCTATATAGGTAGATTATCATAGCTAACGATATTTAGGAGGTGAAAGGACAAGAGTTCAGTAGCTCCTGGAGAATGGTCCTAGCAAAGCATGACATTAATCTTAGCTATATAGGTAGATTATCATAGCTAACGATATTTAGGAGGTGAAAGGACAAGAGTTCAGTAGCTCCTGGAGAATGGTCCTAGCAAAGCATGACATTAATCTTAGCTATATAGGTAGATTATCATAGCTAACGATATTTAGGAGGTGAAAGGACAAGAGTTCAGTAGCTCCTGGAGAATGGTCCTAGCAAAGCATGACATTAATCTTAGCTATATAGGTAGATTATCATAGCTAACGATATTTAGGAGGTGAAAGGACAAGAGTTCAGTAGCTCCTGGAGAATGGTCCTAGCAAAGCATGACATTAATCTTAGCTATATAGGTAGATTATCATAGCTAATGATATTTAGGAGGTGAAAGGACAAGAGTTCAGTAGCTCCTGGAGAATGGTCCTAGCAAAGCATGACATTAATCTTAGCTATATAGGTAGATTATCATAGCTAATGATATTTAGGAGGTGAAAGGACAAGAGTTCAGTAGCTCCTGGAGAATGGTCCTAGCAAAGCATGACATTAATCTTAGCTATATAGGTAGATTATCATAGCTAACGATATTTAGCAGGTGAAAGGACAAGAGTTCAGTAGTTCCTGGAGAATGGTCCTAGCAAAGCATGACATTAATCTTAGCTATATAGGTAGATTATCATAGCTAACGATATTTAGGAGGTGAAAGGACAAGAGTTCAGTAGCTCCTGGAGAATGGTCCTAGCAAAGCATGATATTAATCTTAGCTATATAGGTAGATTATCATAGCTAACGATATTTAGGAGGTTAAAGGACAAGAGTTCAGTAGCTCCTGGAGAATGGTCCTAGCAAAGCATGACATTAATCTTAGCTATATAGGTAGATAATCATAGCTAACGATATTTAGGAGATGAAAGGACAAGTGTTCAGTAGCTCCTGGAGAATGGTCCTAGCAAAGCATGGCATTAATCTTAGCTATATAGGTAGATTATCATAGCTAACGATATTTAGGAGGTGAAAGGACAAGAGTTCAGTAGCTCCTGGAGAATGGTCCTAGCAAAGCATGACATTAATCTTAGCTATATAGGTAGATTATCATAGCTAATGATATTTAGGAGGTGAAAGGACAAGAGTTCAGTAGCTCCTGGAGAATGGTCCTAGCAAAGCATGACATTAATCTTAGCTATATAGGTAGATTATCATAGCTAATGATATTTAGGAGGTGAAAGGACAAGAGTTCAGTAGCTCTTGGAGAATGGTCCTAGCAAAGCATGACATTAATCTTAGCCATATAGGTAGATACTCATAGCTAACGATATTTAGTAGGTGAAAGGACAAGAGTTCAGTAGCTCCTGGAGAATGGTCCTAGCAAAACATGACATTAATCTTAGCTATATAGGTAGATTATCATAGCTAACGATATTTAGCAGGTGAAAGGACAAGAGTTCAGTAGCTTCTGGAGAATGGTCCTAGCAAAGCATGACATTAATCTTAGCTATATAGGTAGATTATCATAGCTAACGATATTTAGGAGGTGAAAGGACAAGAGTTCCATAGCTCCTGGAGAATGGTCCTAGCAAAGCATGACATTAATCTTAGCTATATAGGTAGATTATCATAGCTAACGATATTTAGGAGGTGAAAAAACAAGAGTTCAGTAGCTCCTGGAGAATGGTCCTAGCAAAGCATGATATTAATCTTAGCTATATAGGTAGATTATCATAGCTAACGATATTTAGGAGGTGATAGGACAAGAGTTCAGTAGCTCCTGGAGAATGGTCCTAGCAAAACATGACATTAATCTTAGCTATATAGGTAGATTATCATAGCTAACGATATTTAGCAGGTGAAAGGACAAGAGTTCAGTAGCTCCTGGAGAATGGTCCTAGCAAAGCATGACATTAATCTTAGCTATATAGGTAGATTATCATAGCTAACGATATTTAGGAGGTGAAAGGACAAGAGTTCAGTAGCTCCTGGAGAATGGTCCTAGCAAAGCATGACATTAATCTTAGCTATATAGGTAGATTATCATAGCTAACGATATTTAGGAGGTGAAAGGACAAGAGTTCAGTAGCTACTGGAGAATGGTTCTAGCAAAGCATGACATTAATCTTAGCTATATAGGTAGATTATCATAGCTAACGATATTTAGGAGGTGAAAGGACAAGAGTTCAGTTGCTCCTGGAGAATGGTCCTAGCAAAGCATGACATTAATCTTTGCCATATAGGTAGATTATCATAGCTAACGGTATTTAGCAGGTGAAAGGACAAGAGTTCAGTAGCTCCTGGAGAATGGTCCTAGCAAAGCATGACATTAATTTTAGCTATATAGGTAGATTATCATAGCTAACGAAATTTAGCAGGTGAAAGGACAAGAGTTCAGTAGTTCCTGGAGAATGGTCCTAGCAAAGCATGACATTAATCTTAGCTATATAGGTAGATTATCATAGCTAACGATATTTAGGAGGTGAAAGGACAAGAGTTCAGTAGCTCCTGGAGAATGGTCCTAGCAAAGCATGACATTAATCTTAGCTATATAGGTAGATAATCATAGCTAACGATATTTAGGAGGTGAAAGGACAAGTGTTCAGTAGCTCCTGGAGAATGGACCTAGCAAAGCATGGCATTAATCTTAGCTATATAGGTAGATTATCATAGCTAACGATATTTAGGAGGTGAAAGGACAAGAGTTCAGTAGCTCCTGGAGAATGGACCTAGCAAAGCATGACATTAATCTTAGCTATATAGGTAGATTATCATAGCTAATGATATTTAAGAGGTGAAAGGACAAGAGTTCAGTAGCTCTTGGAGAATGGTCCTAGCAAAGCATGACATTAATCTTAGCCATATAGGTAGATACTCATAGCTAACGATATTTAGTAGGTGAAAGGACAAGAGTTCAGTAGCTCCTGGAGAATGGTCCTAGCAAAACATGACATTAATCTTAGCTATATAGGTAGATTATCATAGCTAACAATATTTAGGAGGTGAAAGGACAAGAGTTCCATAGCTCCTGGAGAATGGTCCTAGCAAAGCATGACATTAATCTTAGCTATATAGGTAGATTATCATAGCTAACGATATTTAGGAGGTGAAAGGACAAGAGTTCAGTAGCTCCTGGAGAATGGTCCTAGCAAAGCATGATATTAATCTTAGCTATATAGGTAGATTATCATAGCTAACGATATTTAGGAGGTGATAGGACAAGAGTTCAGTAGCTCCTGGAGAATGGTCCTAGCAAAACATGACATTAATCTTAGCTATATAGGTAGATTATCATAGCTAACGATATTTAGCAGGTGAAAGGACAAGAGTTCAGTAGCTCCTGGAGAATGGTCCTAGCAAAGCATGACATTAATCTTAGCTATATAGGTAGATTATCATAGCTAACGATATTTAGGAGGTAAAAGGACAAGAGTTCAGTAGCTCCTGGAGAATGGTCCTAGCAAAGCATGACATTAATCTTAGCTATATAGGTAGATTATCATAGCTAACAATATTTAGGAGGTGAAAGGACAAGAGTTCAGTAGCTACTGGAGAATGGTCCTAGCAAAGCATGACATTAATCTTAGCTATATAGGTAGATTATCATAGCTAACGATATTTAGGAGGTGAAAGGACAAGAGTTCAGTAGCTCCTGGAGAATGGTCCTAGCAAAGCATGACATTAATCTTAGCTATATAGGTAGATAATCATAGCTAACGATATTTAGGAGGTGAAAGGACAAGTGCTCAGTAGCTCCTGGAGAATGGTCCTAGCAAAGCATGGCATTAATCTTAGCTATATCGGTAGATTATCATAGCTAACGATATTTAGGAGGTGAAAGGACAAGAGTTCAGTAGCTCCTGGAGAATGGTCCTAGCAAAGCATGACATTAATCTTAGCTATATAGGTAGATTATCATAGCTAATGATATTTAGGAGGTGAAAGGTCAAGAGTTCAGTAGCTCCTGGAGAATGGTCCTAGCAAAGCATGACATTAATCTTAGCCATATAGGTAGATTATCATAGCTAACGATATTTAGTAGGTGAAAGGACAAGAGTTCAGTAGCTCCTGGAGAATGGTCCTACCAAAACATGACATTAATCTTAGCTATATAGGTAGATTATCATAGCTAACGATATTTAGCAGGTGAAAGGACAAGAGTTCAGTAGCTTCTGGAGAATTGTCCTAGCAAAGCATGACATTAATCTTAGCTATATAGGTAGATTATCATAGCTAACGATATTTAGGAGGTGAAAGGACAAGAGTTCAGTAGCTCCTGGAGAGTGGTCCTAGCAAAGCATGACATTAATCTTAGCTATATAGGTAGATTATCATAGCTAACGATATTTAGGAGGTGAAAGGACAAGAGTTCAGTAGCTCCTGGAGAATGGTCCTAGCAAAGCATGACATTAATCTTAGCTATATAGGTAGATTATCATAGCTAACGATATTTAGGAGGTGAAAGGACAAGAGTTCAGTAGCTCCTGGAGAATGGTCCTAGCAAAGCATGACATTAATCTTTGCCATATAGGTAAATTATCATAGCTAACGGTATTTAGCAGGTGAAAGGACAAGAGTTCAGTAGCTCCTGGAAAATGGTCCTAGCAAAGCATGACATTAATCTTAGCTATATAGGTAGATTATCATAGCTAACAATATTTAGCAGGTGAAAGGACAAGAGTTCAGTAGTTCCTGGAGAATGGTCCTAGCAAAGCATGACATTAATCTTAGCTATATAGGTAGATAATCATAGCTAACGATATTTAGGAGGTTAAAGGACAAGTGTTCAGTAGCTCCTGGAGAATGGTCCTAGCAAAGCATGGCATTAATCTTAGCTATATAGGTAGATTATCATAGCTAACGATATTTAGGAGGTGAAAGGACAAGAGTTCAGTAGCTCCTGGAGAATGGTCCTAGCAAAGCATGACATTAATCTTAGCTATATAGGTAGATTATCATAGCTAATGATATTTAGGAGGTGAAAGGACAAGAGTTCAGTAGCTCCTGGAGAATGGTCCTAGCAAAGCATGACATTAATCTTAGCTATATAGGTAGATTTGCATAGCTAATGATATTTAGGAGGTGAAAGGACAAGAGTTCAGTAGCTCTTGGAGAATGGTCCTAGCAAAGCATGACATTAATCTTAGCCATATAGGTAGATACTCATAGCTAACGATATTTAGTAGGTGAAAGGACAAGAGTTCAGTAGCTCCTGGAGAATGGTCCTAGCAAAACATGACATTAATCTTAGCTATATAGGTAGATTATCATAGCTAACGATATTTAGCAGGTGAAAGGACAAGAGTTCAGTAGCTTCTGGAGAATGGTCCTAGCAAAGCATGACATTAATCTTAGCTATATAGGTAGATTATCATAGCTAACGATATTTAGGAGGTGAAAGGACAAGAGTTCAGTAGCTCCTGGAGAATGGTCCTAGCAAAGCATGATATTAATCTTAGCTATATAGGTAGATTATCATAGCTAACGATATTTAGGAGGTGATAGGACAAGAGTTCAGTAGCTCCTGGAGAATGGTCCTAGCAAAACATGACATTAATCTTAGCTATATAGGTAGATTATCAGAGCTAACGATATTTAGCAGGTGAAAGGACAAGAGTTCAGTAGCTCCTGGAGAATGGTCCTAGCAAAGCATGACATTAATCTTTGCCATATAGGTAGATTATCATAGCTAATGGTATTTAGCAGGTGAAAGGACAAGGGTTCAGTAGCTCCTGGAGAATGGTCCTAGCAAAGCATGACATTAATTTTAGCTATATAGGTAGATTATCATAGCTAACGAAATTTAGCAGGTGAAAGGACAAGAGTTCAGTAGTTCCTGGAGAATGGTCCTAGCAAAGCATGACATTAATCTTAGCTATATAGGTAGATTATCATAGCTAACGATATTTAGGAGGTGAAAGGACAAGAGTTCAGTAGCTCCTGGAGAATGGTCCTAGCAAAGCATGACATTAATCTTAGCTATATAGGTAGATAATCATAGCTAACGATATTTAGGAGGTGAAAGGACAAGTGTTCAGTAGCTCCTGGAGAATGGTCCTAGCAAAGCATGGCATTAATCTTAGCTATATAGGTAGATTATCATAGCTAACGATATTTAGGAGGTGAAAGGACAAGAGTTCAGTAGCTCCTGGAGAATGGTCCTAGCAAAGCATGACATTAATCTTAGCTATATAGGTAGATTATCATAGCTAATGATATTTAGGAGGTGAAAGGACAAGAGTTCAGTAGCTCCTGGAGAATGGTCCTAGCAAAGCATGACATTAATCTTAGCTATATAGGTAGATTATCATAGCTAATGATATTTAGGAGGTGAAAGGACAAGAGTTCAGTAGCTCTTGGAGAATGGTCCTAGCAAAGCATGACATTAATCTTAGCCATATAGGTAGATACTCATAGCTAACGATATTTAGTAGGTGAAAGGACAAGAGTTCAGTAGCTCCTGGAGAATGGTCCTAGCAAAACATGACATTAATCTTAGCTATATAGGTAGATTATCATAGCTAACGATATTTAGCAGGTGAAAGGACAAGAGTTCAGTAGCTTCTGGAGAATGGTCCTAGCAAAGCATGACATTAATCTTAGCTATATAGGTAGATTATCATAGCTAACGATATTTAGGAGGTGAAAGGACAAGAGTTCCATAGCTCCAGGAGAATGGTCCTAGCAAAGCATGACATTAATCTTAGCTATATAGGTAGATTATCATAGCTAACGATATTTAGGAGGTGAAAGGACAAGAGTTCAGTAGCTCCTGGAGAATGGTCCTAGCAAAGCATGATATTAATCTTAGCTATATAGGTAGATTATCATAGCTAACGATATTTAGGAGGTGATAGGACAAGAGTTCAGTAGCTCCTGGAGAATGGTCCTAGCAAAACATGACATTAATCTTAGCTATATAGGTAGATTATCATAGCTAACGATATTTAGCAGGTGAAAGGACAAGAGTTCAGTAGCTCCTGGAGAATGGTCCTAGCAAAGCATGACATTAATCTTAGCTATATAGGTAGATTATCATAGCTAACGATATTTAGGAGGTGAAAGGACAAGAGTTCAGTAGCTCCTGGAGAATGGTCCTAGCAAAGCATGACATTAATCTTAGCTATATAGGTAGATTATCATAGCTAACGATATTTAGGTGGTGAAAGGACAAGAGTTCAGTAGCTACTGGAGAATGGTCCTAGCAAAGCATGACATTAATCTTAGCTATATAGGTAGATTATCATAGCTAACGATATTTAGGAGGTGAAAGGACAAGAGTTCAGTTGCTCCTGGAGAATGGTCCTAGCAAAGCATGACATTAATCTTTGCCATATAGGTAGATTATCATAGCTAACGGTATTTAGCAGGTGAAAGGACAAGAGTTCAGTAGCTCCTGGAGAATGGTCCTAGCAAAGCATGACATTAATTTTAGCTATATAGGTAGATTATCATAGCTAACGAAATTTAGCAGGTGAAAGGACAAGAGTTCAGTAGTTCCTGGAGAATGGTCCTAGCAAAGCATGACATTAATCTTAGCTATATAGGTAGATTATCATAGCTAACAATATTTAGGAGGTGAAAGGACAAGATTTCAGTAGCTCCTGGAGAATGGTCCTAGCAAAGCATGACATTAATCTTAGCTATATAGGTAGATAATCATAGCTAACGATATTTAGGAGGTGAAAGGACAAGTGTTCAGTAGCTCCTGGAGAATGGTCCTAGCAAAGCATGGCATTAATCTTAGCTATATCGGTAGATTATCATAGCTAACAATATTTAGGAGGTGAAAGGACAAGAGTTCAGTAGCTCCTGGAGAATGGTCCTAGCAAAGCATGACATTAATCTTAGCTATATAGGTAGATTATCATAGCTAATGATATTTAGGAGGTGAAAGGTCAAGAGTTCAGTAGCTCCTGGAGAATGGTCCTAGCAAAGCATGACATTAATCTTAGCCATATAGGTAGATTATCATAGCTAACGATATTTAGTAGGTGAAAGGACAAGAGTTCAGTAGCTCCTGGAGAATGGTCCTACCAAAACATGACATTAATCTTAGCTATATAGGTAGATTATCATAGCTAACGATATTTAGCAGGTGAAAGGACAAGAGTTCAGTAGCTTCTGGAGAATTGTCCTAGCAAAGCATGACATTAATCTTAGCTATATAGGTAGATTATTATAGCTAACGATATTTAGGAGGTGAAAGGACAAGAGTTCAGTAGCTCCTGGAGAATGGTCCTAGCAAAGCATGACATTAATCTTAGCTATATAGGTAGATAATCATAGCTAACGATATTTAGGAGGTGAAAGGACAAGTGTTCAGTAGCTCCTGGAGAATGGTCCTAGCAGAGCATGGCATTAATCTTAGCTATATAGGTAGATTATCATAGCTAACGATATTTAGGAGGTGAAAGGACAAGAGTTCAGTAGCTCCTGGAGAATGGTCCTAGCAAAGCATGACATTAATCTTAGTTATATAGGTAGATTATCATAGCTAACGATATTTAGGAGGTCAAAGGACAAGAGTTCAGTAGCTCCTGGAGAATGGTCCAAGCAAAGCATGACATTAATCTTAGCTATATAGGTGATTATCATAGCTAACGATATTTAGCAGGTGAAAGGACAAGAGTTCAGTAGCTCCTGGAGAATGGTCCTAGCAAAGCATGACATTAATCTTAGCCATATAGGTAGATTATCATAGCTAACGATATTTAGCAGGTGAAAGGACAAGAGTTCAGTAGCTCCTGGAAAATGGTCCTAGCAAAACATGGCATTAATCTTAGCTATATAAGTAGATTATCATAGCTAACGATATGGTGAAAGGACAAGAGTTCAGTAGCTCCTGAAGAATGGTCCTAGCAAAGCATGACATTAATCTTAGCTATATAGGTAGATTATCATAGCTAACGATATTTAGGAGGTGAAAGGACAAGAGTTCAGTAGCTCCTGGAGAATGGTCCTAGCAAAGCATGACATTAATCTTAGCTATATAGGTAGATTATCATAGCTAACGATATTTAGGAGGTGAAAGGACAAGAGTTCAGTAGCTCCTGGAGAATGGTCCTAGCAAAGCATGACATTAATCTTAGCTATATAGGTAGATTATCATATCTAACGATATTTAGGAGGTGAAAGGACAAGAGTTCAGTAGCTCCTGGAGAATGGTCCTAGCAAAGCATGACATTAATCTTAGCTATATAGGTAGATTATCATATCTAACGATATTTAGGAGGTGAAAGGACAAGTGTTCAGTAGCTCCTGGAGAATGGTCCTAGCAAAGCATGGCATTAATCTTAGCTATATAGGTAGATTATCATAGCTAACGATATTTAGGAGGTGAAAGGACAAGAGTTCAGTGGCTCCTGGAGAATGGTCCTAGCAAAGCATGACATTTATCTTAGCTATATAGGTAGATTATCATAGCTAATGATATTTAGGAGGTGAAAGGACAAGAGTTCAGTAGCTCCTGGAGAATGGTCCTAGCAAAGCATGACATTAATCTTAGCTATATAGGTAGATTATCATAGCTAACGATATTTAGGAGGTGAAAGGACAAGAGTTCAGTAGCTCCTGGAGAATGGTCCTAGCAAAGCATGACATTAATCTTAGCTATATAGTTAGATTATCGTAGCTAACGATATTTAGGAGGTGAAAGGACAAGAGTTCAGTAGCTCCTGGAGAATGGTCCTAGCAAAGCATGACATTAATCTTAGCTATATAGGTAGATTATCATAGCTAACGATATTTAGGAGGTGAAAGGACAAGAGTTCAGTAGCTCCTGGAGAATGGTCCTAGCAAAGCATGACATTAATCTTAGCTATATAGGTAGATTATCATAGCTAACGATATTTAGGAGGTGAGAGGACAAGAGTTCAGTAGCTCCTGGAGAATGGTCCTAGCAAAACATGACATTAATCTTAGCTATATAGGTAGATTATCATAGCTAATGATATTTAGGAGGTGAAAGGACAAGAGTTTAGTAGCTCCTGGAGAATGGTCCTAGCAAAGCATGACATTAATCTTAGCTATATAGGTAGATTATCATAGCTAACGATATTTAGGAGGTGAGAGGACAAGAGTTCGTTAGCTCCTGGAGAATGGTCCTAGCAAAGCATGACATTAATCTTAGCCATATAGGTAGATTATCATAGCTAACGATATTTAGGAGGTGAGAGGACAAGAGTTCAGTAGCTCCTGCAGAATGGTCCTAGCAAAGCATGATTGAGAGTTAGACAAGAATCAAGCTTATAGTGTTTTGTAAACATATTTATAGAGGACCAAGTAACAGCTTCTAGAATACACCTAGAATCTAACCCTTTCCAAAAAGCCATAGAAGCAACTGGCCTTGACCCTGCCTGGAAGAGAGTTACCTTGGTGAGTGCAACAAAAGGTAATAGTCTTAGACATCCATTTGGAAATAGTCTGTTTTGAAACAGGTTGTCCCTTCTTCTTACCTTCACAAGAACTGAACAATTAATCTGAAGATCTGAAAGATTTAGTTCTGTCAGGATAGTACCTGAGTTGTCTGCGGGCATCCAAGGTATGGAGCATCCTTTCTCCATCATTTTTAAGTTCAGGAAAGAAAATGGAAAGATGAATAGTTTGGCTTAAAGTAATCTCAGATACCACTTTAGGTATAAAATAAGGATTAGTTCTCAAAGAAACTCTGTCCTTGTGTAGAAAGCGCTTGCAATTCAGATTCCTTCTTGTGGAGGTCAGAGCAATCAGAAAAACTGTTTCCCATGTTAAGAACTTTAATTCAGCCAGATTAGCTGGTTCAAGTGGAGCAAGTATTACGTTTCTCTAACACAAAATTAAGATCCAAAAGAAGGGGTCACTGGTTTACTTGGACAACCCCTATGCAAAACTATTTCCAAGAACATTTTGACATGCGACTGGCTTGAAAGAGTAGGATCCATGGGCAGACATGCTCAAATGGCTGATAAATAAACCTTGATAGAGGAGTTAGAGGGGCCATATGATAGTAACTCACACAACTATTGTAAAACCTAAGTCCTAAATGGGTGTTGGTTATGCTGCTGGCACCAAGTGAAAAACTTTTTTCCATTTGCTAATATATGATTTTTTAGTAACATGCTTTCTTGCCTCCATTAATACCTGATTCACATCATCAGAAAGCAAGTGCCTAAAAGGAATTAAGACCCTATCATCCAGGCAGTCAACTGAAGATGATTAATACTGGGGTATATCAAATACCTCTGTGTGAGTAGATCCATTCTGTGAGGAAGCTTGTTGTAATTGCCCTTGGCCATTTAAAAAAGAAGGGAGAACCATGGTTGCCAAGGCCAAAAGGGAATCACTACATTGATCTTGGAGGATTCCTTCTGAACCTTCAGATGTACCTTGGATATTAATGGAAAGAGTGAAAAGGCATACAGGAACTTTCCTGTCCAGTAGAAAAGAAAAGATATCTGTCTTCCAGGCCTTCTTGCATGGAGTAATGGAAGAAAAAAATACCAGTTGAATGTTCAGAGAGGAGGCAAAGAGGTCTACTCAAGGAACTTCCCTCAGATGGATCAAATCTTGGAAGCCCCCCCACCCCAGATCTAGTTTATTTCATGAAGATCTGCCTTGGACTTGCTCAGCTTGTCTGCCACACAGATTTGCTCTGATGGAATGTAGGATGCCTGTAGTGTGAGACTGTGATGTGAAGTTATATCCCAAGCTAACATGGCTGTTCCTCCTTGCTTGTTGATGTACCACATCACTGTTTTATTGTCTATAACCACTTGAAGAAGTCCTGTAGACCAAAGATGGTTCAGAGAATTTAATGCCTTGATCAAGGCAAGCATCCCTTTGACATTTATGTGCTTGTGACTGTCCTTGGTGTCCCAAGCACCGTCTCCTGAAACTGCTCCCCAAGCAAAGTCCAAACCGTCTGTGCTGACTGACTGCTTTGAACCAAGGAGAGAAAATGGAGAGACCTGGATATAAGGATATCTCTTGTTTCCATCAAGTGTTTTTTTTTCTGAAAACCCCCAGTACCAGGATCTGAAGAGATAAAGGGCGTTGATGCTGGGACCAAAGAAATTTCAGATACCACTGTATCGTTCTCATGAGGAGTCTTGCCTGGGGTATCATGAGACTCATAGATGCCGTGAGACCCAAAATCCTGACATATTCCCTCACAGTGACTGAAGTCAGAGTGGCAAACCTTAGAAATAGATTTAAATAAAGATCTATTTTTTTTTCCTGTGGAAGAAAATCTCTTTGAACTGAACTGTTTAGATGATGTCACAGGAACACAACTCTTCCATTTTATTGACTGCCTACATCATTATTAGTATCTGCGTTACCTGTAGTGTTGTTCACCACTTCAAGGGCTGGCGGTGAATGTAATGTAAACAATTTGACCTGTGAGTCGGTTAGCATCACTTGCGGGTTGCGTAAAACATTCTTGCCATTCAGCAATACCGTCAACTGTTTAACTGAAACAGTCAATTCTGCTATGGCGGCTTACATATAAATACAGAATACTAATATTAGATGATAAATAAGGTGTTCCAATGAACACTATACGAGCCTCGGAGATAGACTTGAGTCAGGTATTAACCACAATAACACAAAACAAATACCCAATGGATATAAAATGAATAAGACAGAAACTGAACCACGACCAACAGAGTACTGCCGAAGCGTTTTAATAACTGTTCCACACACTAAGTGCTTTCACCATCGTTACATGGCTTCTTCAGAGTGAGTGGTAGCTAATCAACAAACCATTAATATACACACATTAATTATTCAATCATTCAATTACAAATTTAAAACACATTCATCTTAAAATAATATAACATATACAAGACAAATACATCCCCAACCCACAAGTGCAATAGTAAAAATATATAAACACTATACTGTTACAATATTTACTGTTATTGTGTACACTTTAAAAGTAACTAGATTATGTATGCCCTTTGTCTCAAAATGGGTCCTAGGGAAATGTACTCTGTTGGTGGTGGTTCACTTTCTGTCTTATTAGTTTTATATCCATTCGGTATTTGTTTTGTGTTATTGTGATTAATACCCGACTCAAGTCTATCTCCGAGGCTCATATAGCGTTCATTGGAATGCCTTATTTATCATCTAATATTAGTATTCTGTATTTATATTGAAGCCACAGTAGCAGAATTGACTGTTTCAGTTAAACAGTTGACGGCATTGCTGAATGGCAAGAACGTTTTACGCAACCCGTAAGTGACGCTAACCGACTCACAGGTCAAACTGTTTACATTGCATTCACCGCCAGCCCTTGAAGTGGTGAACAAAACTACAGGTAACGCAGATACTAATAATGATGTAGGCAGTCGACAAAATGGAAGAGACATCAAACAATGGCTTTGCCTACCTGAAGTGGACTTCTCGGCCCCGAATGAGGAGGGAAGGACTACTTTGACTCTCAAGAAACAGTTGGATCGGTTCGAGGGTGTGTGTCGGAAATATAGAAGCCTGCAACTCGACAATGCTTTTTTTAACAAAATCCATGGCACTGAAGCAAGTACCAAAAGGACTTAGATTATGGAAGTTACCGAATGGGATAGATGAGGGCACACAAGCATGCAAAGAACTAGTGGACTTGTATGATAAAACGGGGTTACAAACAATGGATATCATTATCAAAAATAATCAGAGTAAGTGGTTGGCACTTGAAAACGAAGTTGTCTCTTTAAATGAGAGTATTGTAAATGATTTGCTGTTTTTTCAATATGTTAAAATTTATCAAACTGTTTTGACAAATTTGGAAAAATATGTAGATAAAAGTGTTAAAATTAAGATCAAAAAGTTATCTAGAGATATGCATGATTACAAAATTAACATGGCCTACCCCCCTGTTAACAAAAAGTGGGGAGAAAAGGCTAGCTATAATGAACGCACAAGTGTTCACGTGAATGATGAACACAATGAAAGTGTATTTGGGGATGATAATGTTGATTTAGAACAACATGATTTTTTAGATCGATCTCCTCAGTTAAGGAGGTCAGAACATTTACAGAACAGAAGAGAAGGGTTGGAACAAAACCAGTATTATGCAGGATGACAGCAGGAACAGCCACAACAGTGGAGGAACAAATATAAAAAGAAGGGACAGAGGTCCAACAACAAGTACAACAAGAAGAGACATTAATTGTTGACAATATATTGGAAATATCCACAACTGACAATAGTTTGGTGCATGATTCTGATGATTCTTTGTTTAAACCTGCAAATGTTTTGCCCACTTTAAAAGTTTTTAAAAAATCTGGTTTTAATGTATATAACTACAGTACCATGGATATAAAAGAAGCACATCACGATTTATTGAGTAAAGGCTTTTCTTTTGTCCCTGAACATAAAATCAATATTGTTGATGCCTACTCTAGTATTAGATTGTTTGCTAGACAGTTAAATTTGGCTGTATTTTTTAAAGATCATATGGAAGTAATCAATGTTTCAGGAAATGACTCAACAACAGGTGGCTTAACTAAAAAAAGTATATTTATTCCACCATACAATAGTGAAGTTGCAATATTTGAGAAAATGTGTATTGGAGGGATGTTGAATGTTATCAAAATGAATCGTAATGTTCACTATGAAGACAATTTGAATAGAAGTGAAAGGGAAGCCCTATCAGAAATGGCAGGCAATAGTGAATTAAGAATTATGAAACCAGATAAAGGTGGGGGGGGGGGGGCTGTTATAATGTCCAGATTTGATTATACAGCTAAAATGCAAGAAATTCTGGATGACCCCACCACTTATCTTCGCGTTTCCCAAAATGAGGTAAATATAGCCTATCATAGGGTAGATTTGTTTTTGTTGGATGCATTATACCAGGGAGCAATAAATGGTGATGATTATAATTATGAAAATACAAAACCAGACCACGGAGACCTTGTACAAGCAGCAAGCAAACCAAGCGTAATCTTAATGAGCTTTTATTTGTTACAAACGTTTTCGCCACACAGCAGTATGGCTTCCTCAGAGAAAAACATTTAACAATGAGGTAAAGCGCACGCCCCCTTTTTATGAGAGACAAAAGGAAATGACAACAAAGGCGAGTCGCACTCATAATAGTCAGAGGAAACAATTTAAAACTTAGTGAAATCATCAATTTCATCAAAAATCAACAAAAATAGTAATACAGGCTATTCATCATGTTTGGAATTGCAAATTTAAAATAATAAAATGCTGCCAAAAAATTAAGGCAAAAAACTATAATAAAAGTAGTATAAAACATGGTAATAAAAATAATATGTATGTGTTATTTCACACAACATGATGATGAATCCAATGGTGACTCATGAGATGAAGGTAAATTCATAAACAGCAGTGGTACTTAAAATGCAGTAATGATTAAAAAACTTAGGGGTACAGGACATCAAATAAGCGAATAAGGCACAAGGAGCAGCTAGGTGTAATACACATGTGTGTTTTTACTTATAACTACTCCAGTGTGTATGCGTAGCAGAAACATGCCACTAGTGATGCCTCAACCTAAAGACAATTAAATAAATAAGTCTAAAGTATGGAAATGGGAGAGCATTATGTGTACAAGAAATAGTGAGATAAGCTTACAATAAAAGGTATTACCTCAGGTAACTCCTCAGTCTAAGCACTGCTGAGATGTTACAATTTTCGTTTAAACCCGGGTGGCTAAATGCGTCAAGGCGCAGTTGCCACTCCAGTTCACGAACTTCCAAGAGGAGAGGTATAGGACCACCTCGGATGTTATTAGTCACTTGGTCTATGGCCATAAACGAGAAGGAGTGTCCAGGATGGTTAACAATGTGTTTAGCCAAAGCATTTACATCAGAGTTCTTCTTAATGGCATACATATGCTCATAAACACGGTCCCTTAATCTGCGGTCCGTCTTCCCAAGATAAAATGAGGGACAGCAATCACAGAAAGCCGCATATACAACTGACCTGCTTTCACAATTAAGTGGTACCTGGATCAAGTATTTCCTATCCCTAATTTTGTAGGTCTGCCCTGCTCTCATTTTGTGGCACCAGTTGCAGAATCCGCATGGGTACATACTCAAATGTTTGTTAAAAGTTTTTTTAGTTAGGTCCCTCTGCAGTAACTCCTTAAGGTTATTGTTTCTCTTAAAAACGAAATTAGGGAAAAGGCCTAACTTCTCAGAGAGGTCTGGGCTTCCCAGTATAAATTGCCAGTTTTTCCTAATCAATGCCGTGATAGTCTGAGAGTTAAGACAGTAAGTATGGATGTAGCTGATAGAAAAATCACGGTCATGGTTGGTCGAAAAAGTGTCGTCTAACACGGAGGCACCGTTGAGGGGTGTTAGTGACACCTCGTTAGTACTAAGGTCGGGTGGTTGCAGGATAGGTTTATACACACCATTTAACCTTTTAACTGTCACTTCCGACTTAATCTCGTCAACAAGGTGTCTAGGGTAACCCCTATTAAGAAACATGTTGCATAACAGGGCACATTCATTCTGAAAGGTAACCAGTTCACTGCACATTCGAACAGCCCTAACCATTTGTCCCTTCACAATAGATCTCTTTTGTTTGAAGGGATGGTGGCTTGTGAAGTGCAGGAATGAGTTGCAGTATGTTGGCTTTCTGTAAACACTGGAAGTGTAAGTGTTCGTCTCCTTTCTCAGCTTTACATCAAGGTAGTCGATTTCTAATGATGAAAATTTAGATGTAAATTTCAAGAAGCCAGTTGTGTCATTTAAAAATTGGACAAAGTCACTTGCTTCTAAGTCACTACCATGAAAGAGAATGAAGATATCATCCAGGTATCTTGTGTAGAATTTTACTGGCCGCATCCTTTCACTATCAGAGAAAAGGAAATTCTTTTCCCAAAAACCCATGAAAAAGTTGGCGACGGAGGCACCACATGGGGAGCCCATCGCCACACCTTTTTTCTGTAGAAAATATTCCTTATTAAAAAGGAAATAGTTAGATGATAAGACA
Organism: Protopterus annectens; assembly: GCF_019279795.1. Lineage (NCBI taxonomy): Eukaryota > Metazoa > Chordata > Ceratodontiformes > Protopteridae > Protopterus > Protopterus annectens. The sequence continues at coordinate 1,659,532,514 of NC_056735.1, read as the reverse complement.
ATCTCCAAGACTTCCGTGACCAAGTCTATTTCAATTTGTGGGGCTCCACAATCTCTAAGTAAAAGTGATATCCATTCCACAGCTTCTTGGTGTGGAATGGAAGTGTACAAATCTACTACGTCGATGGTGAGAAAGTTATTCCCAGCATCGAACGGAATGTTGTTGAAGTTACCCAAGAAGGTCCAAGAATCCTTACATACACCGCGGAGGTCCTTCAAATATTTTGACAGAATCCTGTCCACCAATTTGGCACTGGGATATGTCATAGACGATCTACCATCAACCAGCGCCCGCATGGGTGGATTGTTGACATCCTTATGGACCTTAGGGATGCCAAACATGACTGGTATTTTTGGCAGTGTAATGTCAATGAAATTGTAAGTTTCAAGATCAATTTTACCCTGTAAGAACAGGTCACGGAAGAGACCCCTCATCATGTTATGAGTGCGGTGTATTTCGTTTAAGGAGGCTGGGGAATATGCAGGTGAATTGAGAACTTCTAGCATTTTTTCAGTGTACATTAAATTATCCATAATTACAAGACCACCTCCTTTGTCAGGTTTAACTACACGAACTGGAAAATGACAAAGTTCATCTAGTAATGTGATTTGTTCTTTAGTGATGTTGTAACGTGTAGTTGTTGGATGAATGTTGCGTGCGTTAAAGGAGTGCCTGATATCTGCTTCACAAACCCTTTCAAAAAGCTGAAGTGAAGGATGGATGGGGGGGTTGTACACACTAGGTAGTTTCAGAGAGTCTTGTGGAAGAGCAACTTCGTTACTAAACAGGAGCTTAAAATTCAACTTACGAACGAAGCATTTTAACTCTATTAATTCTTTGGAAATATCTCCCATTTTACTAGGAACAAAGGTATAGCCAAGGGCAAGTAACTCAACTAGTTCATCCCTCAGTTCAAAGTCTGTAAAATTATAAATAGTGAAATCACCTTTTTGATTAAGGGTGATTCTTGGAGACTGATGTAGGCTGTGAGGGCTTAAGTCAGCAGTCATCATGTTGGACGAGTCTGCTTCTGTAAGGAAGCGGTATGAAGCAGAAGGACCATCCACTTGGGGACAAGGGGGGTGTTCTTCCCCCTCTATCTCTTGTTGTTGAATTGCCGAAAATTGCGGTTGCCTAAAAAACTATTGTTGTTCTTATTAGTGTTAGGCCTGTTCTTGTTGGTACTATTGTTGCCTTGTTTACTTTTATTGAGTCCCTTAATCCTATCACTACGTCTAGGGCCTAGCTCGTCAACACCTACCTCATCCTCATCGAATTGGGTAGTGGCTGAAGCAGGAATGGCTTGACCGTCAGTATATTCCTCTTGAGCCCTAATACTAGTTGTGTTTTGAGAGACACTGGCCTGTAATTTGGGGTATGCTGTATTGTCCTGGTAGGCCAACCTGTCTCTAACTAATTTTTTACTTTTGTTAAGTTTAAGTTTAACAAGAAGTGTGTTGATACTAGACAGGGTACGGTCATAATCAAACCTGTACCTAGCAAAATTCAAGTCTGCTTTTATCTCCTTGTCTAAAACGTCAATTTCCTTTAAGAGAACACAAACATGCTCATTGTAATGTTTCACAATAAGTTGTAACAGGTCTAGACCTTGTTGTTGGAATAAGACCTTTAGGTCACAAAGGAAATTGCTACTGTTGATTAAGCCTGAAGGAGAAAAAGTACTACGCAGACCTTTTGGAACAAGTTTCTCATGAATGCACTGATTAAAGTACCCAATCTCAAGTTGCAATTTTTTCACCTTGAGAATTTTACTGTCAAAGATTTTTAGTTTGTGAGACAGTAGTTCATTACTAGAAATGTTAACATGTTGTCCTTCAGTACTTTCTAAAGGATTAGAAAAAACAAAATTGTCCGTATTTATCATCCATTCAGAAAAATGAATGGAGTGTTAGTAGTGTCAGTGTGGCCCGAAAAGGACCAGTATTGCCAGCAGGAGCTGAACGCACTGAAGAAGATACAGCCCCAGTAGGCACACCAGAGTTAGTTATGCTGTTATTAGCTAGGCGTTCTCCAGTACTACAATTACCTGCTCCAAAGTTAAGGGCAGGAATACCATTGGAAAAAGTACCTGTAGTAGATGCCAATCCTGGACCGCTAGTATTAGCAACAGCAGATGTAAAAGCTGGAAGCGGTGGTGCGCTTTGCTCATTAGTAAAGCGAACAGGTTGTCCTGGCGGTATTGGCGATCCAGAACTCACCCATGAATTGTTCGGAACTGTAGAGCTTTGAACAAGTGAAGTTGTAATAGCTGCTGAACGGTTCCTGTTGTCATTTAAACCTTCAAGAAGATCGAAGCGTGCATTTAGCCTGTCGAGTCTTTCCGACAGCGATATCAGCAAAGCTGAAACATCAGGAGGCGGGTTAGGTTGCACCTCCTTACTGCTTAAGGTAGAGAAAATACGAGGGCTGCTAGGACTAACAGGACTCCCTGTGGCCATCTAACCAAACAAACGAGTACAGGAAGCAGGAACTGATGAAAATACAAAACCAGACCACGGAGACCTTGTACAAGCAGCAAGCAAACCAAGCGTAATCTTAACGAGCTTTTATTTGTTACAAACGTTTTCGCCACACAGCAGTATGGCTTCCTCAGAGAAAAACATTTAACAATGAGGTAAAGCGCACACCCCCTTTTTATGAGAGACAAAAGGAAATGACAACAAAGGCGAGTCGCACTCATAATAGTCAGAGGAAACAATTTAAAACTTAGTGAAATCATCAATTTCATCAAAAATCAACAAAAATAGTAATACAGGCTATTCATCATGTTTGGAATTGCAAATTTAAAATAATAAAATGCTGCCAAAAAATTAAGGCAAAAAACTATAATAAAAGTAGTATAAAACATGGTAATAAAAATAATATGTATGTGTTATTTCACACAACATGATGATGAATCCAATGGTGACTCATGAGATGAAGGTAAATTCATAAACAGCAGTGGTACTTAAAATGCAGTAATGATTAAAAAACTTAGGGGTACAGGACATCAAATAAGCGAATAAGGCACAAGGAGCAGCTAGGTGTAATACACATGTGTGTTTTTACTTATACCTACTCCAGTGTGTATGCGTAGCAGAAACATGCCACTAGTGATGCCTCAACCTAAAGACAATTAAATAAATAAGTCTAAAGTATGGAAATGGGAGAGCATTATGTGTACAAGAAATAGTGAGATAAGCTTACAATAAAAGGTATTACCTCAGGTAACTCCTCAGTCTAAGCACTGCTGAGATGTTACAATTTTCGTTTAAACCCGGGTGGCTAAATGCGTCAAGGCGCAGTTGCCACTCCAGTTCACGAACTTCCAAGAGGAGAGGTATAGGACCACCTCGGATGTTATGATCGGATGATGTTTCAGCTTTGCTGATCTCGCTGTCGGAAAGACTCGACAGGCTAAATGCACGCTTCGATCTTCTTGAAGGTTTAAATGACAACAGGAACCGTTCAGCAGCTATTACAACTTCACTTGTTCAAAGCTCTACAGTTCCAAACAATTCATGGGTGAGTTCTGGATCGCCAATACCGCCAGGACAACCTGTTCGCTTTACTAATGAGCAAAGCGCACCACCGCTTCCAGCTTTTACATCTGCTGTTGCTAATACTAGCGGTCCAGGATTGGCATCTACTACAGGTACTTTTTCCAATGGTATTCCTGCCCTTAACTTTGGAGCAGGTAATTGTAGTACTGGAGAACGCCTAGCTAATAACAGCATAACTAACTCTGGTGTGCCTACTGGGGCTGTATCTTCTTCAGTGCGTTCAGCTCCTGCTGGCAATACTGGTCCTTTTTCGGGCCACACTGACACTACTAACACTCCATTCATTTTTTCTGAATGGATGATAAATACGGACAATTTTGTTTTTTCTAATCCTTTAGAAAGTACTGAAGGACAACATGTTAACATTTCTAGTAATGAACTACTGTCTCACAAACTAAAAATCTTTGACAGTAAAATTCTCAAGGTGAAAAAATTGCAACTTGAGATTGGGTACTTTAATCAGTGCATTCATGAGAAACTTGTTCCAAAAGGTTCATGTAGTACTTTTTCTCCTTCAGGCTTAATCAACAGTAGCAATTTCCTTTGTGACCTAAAGGTCTTATTCCAACAACAAGGTCTAGACCTGTTACAACTTATTGTGAAACATTACAATGAGCATGTTTGTGTTCTCTTAAAGGAAATTGACGTTTTAGACAAGGAGATAAAAGCAGACTTGAATTTTGCTAGGTACAGGTTTGATTATGACCGTACCCTGTCTAGTATCAACACACTTCTTGTTAAACTTAAACTTAACAAAAGTAAAAAATTAGTTAGAGACAGGTTGGCCTACCAGGACAATACAGCATACCCCAAATTACAGGCCAGTGTCTCTCAAAACACAACTAGTATTAGGGCTCAAGAGGAATATACTGACGGTCAAGCCATTCCTGCTTCAGCCACTACCCAATTCGATGAGGATGAGGTAGGTGTTGACGTGCTAGGCCCTAGACGTAGTGATAGGATTAAGGGACTCAATAAAAGTAAACAAGGCAACAATAGTACCAACAAGAACAGGCCTAACACTAATAAGAACAACAATAGTTTTTTAGGCAACCGCAATTTTCGGCAATTCAACAACAAGAGATAGAGGGGGAAGAACACCCCCCTTGTCCCCAAGTGGATGGTCCTTCTGCTTCATACCTCTTCCTTACAGAAGCAGACTCGTCCAACATGATGACTGCTGACTTAAGCCCTCACAGCCTACATCAGTCTCCAAGAATCACCCTTAATCAAAAAGGTGATTTCACTATTTATAATTTTACAGACTTTGAACTGAGGGATGAACTAGTTGAGTTACTTGCCCTTGGCTATACCTTTGTTCCTAGTAAAATGGGAGATATTTCCAAAGAATTAATAGAGTTAAAATGCTTCGTTCGTAAGTTGAATTTTAAGCTCCTGTTTAGTAACGAAGTTGCTCTTCCACAAGACTCTCTGAAACTACCTAGTGTGTACAACCCCCCCATCCATCCTTCACTTCAGCTTTTTGAAAGGGTTTGTGAAGCAGATATCAGGCACTCCTTTAACGCACGCAACATTCATCCAGCAACTACACGTTACAACATCACTAAAGAACAAATCACATTACTAGATGAACTTTGTCATTTTCCAGTTCGTGTAGTTAAACCTGACAAAGGAGGTGGTCTTGTAATTATGGATAATTTAATGTACACTGAAAAAATGCTAGAAGTTCTCAATTCACCTGCATATTCCCCAGCCTCCTTAAACGAAATACACCGCACTCATAACATGATGAGGGGTCTCTTCCGTGACCTGTTCTTACAGGGTAAAATTGATCTTGAAACTTACAATTTCATTGACATTACACTGCCAAAAATACCAGTCATGTTTTGCATCCCTAAGGTCCATAAGGATGTCAACAATCCACCCATGCGGGCGCTGGTTGATGGTAGATCGTCTATGACATATCCCAGTGCCAAATTGGTGGACAGGATTCTGTCAAAATATTTGAAGGACCTCCGCAGTGTATGTAAGGATTCTTGGACCTTCTTGGGTAACTTCAACAACATTCCGTTCGATGCTGGGAATAACTTTCTCACCATCGACGTAGTAGATTTGTACACTTCCATTCCACACCAAGAAGCTGTGGAATGGATATCACTTTTACTTAGAGATTGTGGAGCCCCACAAATTGAAATAGACTTGGTCACGGAAGTCTTGGAGATTGTCTTATCATCTAACTATTTCCTTTTTAATAAGGAATATTTTTTACAGAAAAAAGGTGTGGCGATGGGCTCCCCATGTGGTGCCTCCGTCGCCAACTTTTTCATGGGTTTTTGGGAAAAGAAGTTCCTTTTCTCTGATAGTGAAAGGATGCGGCCAGTAAAATTCTACACAAGATACCTGGATGATATCTTCATTCTCTTTCATGGTAGTGACTTAGAAGCAAGTGACTTTGTTCATTTTTTAAATGACACAACTGGCTTCTTGAAATTTACATCTAAATTTTCATCATTAGAAATCGACTACCTTGATGTAAAGCTGAGAAAGGAGACGAACACTTACACTTCCAGTGTTTACAGAAAGCCAACATACTGCAACTCATTCCTGCACTTCACAAGCCACCATCCCTTCAAACAAAAGAGATCTATTGTGAAGGGACAAATGGTTAGGGCTGTTCGAATGTGCAGTGAACTGGTTACCTTTCAGAATGAATGTGCCCTGTTATGCAACATGTTTCTTAATAGGGGTTACCCTAGACACCTTGTTGACGAGATTAAGTCGGAAGTGACAGTTAAAAGGTTAAATGGTGTGTATAAACCTATCCTGCAACCACCCGACCTTAGTACTAACGAGGTGTCACTAACACCCCTCAACGGTGCCTCCGTGTTAGACGACACTTTTTCGACCAACCATGACCGTGATTTTTCTATCAGCTACATCCATACTTACTGTCTTAACTCTCAGACTATCACGGCATTGATTAGGAAAAACTGGCAATTTATACTGGGAAGCCCAGACCTCTCTGAGAAGTTAGGCCTTTTCCCTAATTTCGTTTTTAAGAGAAACAATAACCTTAAGGAGTTACTGCAGAGGGACCTAACTAAAAAAACTTTTAACAAACGTTTGGGTATGTACCCATGCGGATTCTGCAACTGGTGCCACAAAATGAGAGCAGGGCAGACCTACAAAATTAGGGATAGGAAATACTTGATCCAGGTACCACTTAATTGTGAAAGCAGGTCAGTTGTATACGCGGCTTTCTGTGATTGCTGTCCCTCATTTTATCTTGGGAAGACGGACCGCAGATTAAGGGACCGTGTTTATGAGCATATGTATGCCATTAAGAAGAACTCTGATGTAAATGCTTTGGCTAAACACATTGTTAACCATCCTGGACACTCCTTCTCGTTTATGGCCATAGACCAAGTGACTAATAACATCCGAGGTGGTCCTATACCTCTCCTCTTGGAAGTTCGTGAACTGGAGTGGCAACTGCGCCTTGACGCATTTAGCCACCCGGGTTTAAACGAAAATTGTAACATCTCAGCAGTGCTTAGACTGAGGAGTTACCTGAGGTAATACCTTTTATTGTAAGCTTATCTCACTATTTCTTGTACACATAATGCTCTCCCATTTCCATACTTTAGACTTATTTATTTAATTGTCTTTAGGTTGAGGCATCACTAGTGGCATGTTTCTGCTACGCATACACACTGGAGTAGTTATAAGTAAAAACACACATGTGTATTACACCTAGCTGCTCCTTGTGCCTTATTCGCTTATTTGATGTCCTGTACCCCTAAGTTTTTTAATCATTACTGCATTTTAAGTACCACTGCTGTTTATGAATTTACCTTCATCTCATGAGTCACCATTGGATTCATCATCATGTTGTGTGAAATAACACATACATATTATTTTTATTACCATGTTTTATACTACTTTTATTATAGTTTTTTGCCTTAATTTTTTGGCAGCATTTTATTATTTTAAATTTGCAATTCCAAACATGATGAATAGCCTGTATTACTATTTTTGTTGATTTTTGATGAAATTGATGATTTCACTAAGTTTTAAATTGTTTCCTCTGACTATTATGAGTGCGACTCGCCTTTGTTGTCATTTCCTTTTGTCTCTCATAAAAAGGGGGCGTGCGCTTTACCTCATTGTTAAATGTTTTTCTCTGAGGAAGCCATACTGCTGTGTGGCGAAAACGTTTGTAACAAATAAAAGCTCGTTAAGATTACGCTTGGTTTGCTTGCTGCTTGTACAAGGTCTCCGTGGTCTGGTTTTGTATGATTATAATTATCTAAAGGTTGATTACCCAGTCACCCCCGCTGTGTTTGGAATTCCCAAAATTCATAAAGATTTGTATGATCCGCCTTTTAGAGCTATAGTGTCATCGAAGGGCTCTAAAACTGAGCCTATGGCAACATATGTGGATAAAAATACACAGCGGGTTGTCGCTGGGGCTTAACACATTTTAAAAGATTCCTGGCATTGTTTGCAAAGGCTCAGTAATTTACAAAATGGAGATACTGAATGGTCTTTCTTAACTATCGACGTAGTTAACTTATTCACAGTTATACCTCATGAAGAGGGCATAAATTATTTTATAGAAAGTCTAGTAAAGAGTAAAAGTGTGAGTAATGATAAAGGGAATTTTTTAGTATCCTGTATGGAGACAGTACTCAAAAACAATTATTTGATTTTTGAAGGGGAGATTTTCCATCAAACTTCAGGTGTGGCAACGGGGGCAAAATGTGCCCGCATTTTTGCCAACTTGGTTTTGCTCCATTGGGAGGAAGAATTTGTTTTGAATTCAATATATAAAGACAAAATTGTATTATACAATCAATTTCTTGATAAAGTCCTGATTTTGTGGAAAGGTAGTGAAGAAGAAGCCATGTCTTTTGTAGAATATCTTAATGGTACAACTACGTTTTTTAAATTCACTAGTAAATGGAACAACGAAACAATAGATTTTCTGGACATAACCTTAACCAAAATTGGTGATGGTGTTGAGAGCAAAATATACAGGAAAGAAACATATAGTAATTCCTTACTACATTACCAAAGTTGTCACCCCACATATCAACATAGGGGTATAGTGAAGGGGCAAATGGTAAGGTTGTCCAGACTTATTAGTGACAATAAAGTTTTGGAAAAAGAATTGTACACATTGGTTGGGATGTTTTTGGAAAGAGGCTATCCCCTTAAATTGTTGACTAAAATTCGAAAAGAGGTATTGAGCAAGAGAGATAGTGTTTCCATCTATACTTAGGGTGAATAATACAGAAATTTTGAGAACATCAAAAGGAAAAAACTTTCATGATTCAAGAGTTTTAGTTTTAAAATACAACAAGACAAGAGGGATAGAGGAAGTAGTACGCACAGCATGGGATGTTTGTTTCAACTGGGAACTTAAAAACCTTTCAGGTTGTGCCCACAGAATTGTTTATTCTAGGGGAAGAAATATCAAAGAATTTTTAGAACAACATATTCCCAGAAACACAACATCTAAAATTAATAGATGTGGAACCTGTAGGGTTTGTAGATATATTAATGACGGACCTTATGTAAGTGTACAGGGTTATAACAGGACTATCCCATGCCCAGGTAGAGTGAATTGTAATACACAAACGGTGGTTTATTTAGCCACGTGTACCAATTGTAGTGCATTCTACATTGGTAAGACCATTCAAAGATTGAAAGATTGGATAGGTGAACATCTTAGGGCTATTAAGAATCATGATTCTCACAATGCTCTATATTCAAATAGTATAGTTTGCACCAACTTTAAGAGATTTTTATTTTTTGTCATAGATAGGGTGTTTTTCAATGAAAGAGGAGGTGATGAAAAATTAAAGGTGGAATTATTAGAATATAAATGGCAGGTTATGTTGAACGCAACAATGCCACCTGGATTGAATTATTTTATTTCCCTAGTACCTATTTTGAGACAAAGGGCACACATAATCTAGTTACTTTTAAGTGTACACAATAACAGTAAATATTGTAACAGTATAGTTTTTATATATTTTTACTATTGCACTTGTGGGTTGGGGATGTATTTGTCTTTTATATGTTATATTATTTTAAGATGAATGTGTTTTAAATGTGTTATTGAATGTTTGAATAATTAATGTGTGTATATTAATGGTTTGTTGATTAGCTACCACTCACTCTGAAGAAGCCATGTAACGATGGTGAAAGCGCTTAGTGTGTGGAACAATTATTAAAACGCTTCGGAAGTACTCTGTTGGTCGTGGTTCACTTTCTGTCTTATTAGTTTTATATCCATTGGGTATTTGTTTTGTGTTATTGAGGTTGTGTTATAGTTACTTCTAGTAAGACTGATTTCTGGTCAAATCTCACCAGGGATGGCTACACACTGGGGGTGGCGCAGCTGTTCCCCATGTTGCTGACCACCAGATCCAGGATGTTTGAGGCCTTTTTCAAAATAAGGAAACATCATGGTCACTTGTTTGTCAGGTGCCAGGATCCACCACATCATACATGCACTCAAGTCTCTCAACAATAGGCACTATGGCACTGTTATGATTCCATCATAGTCCATGTTGGTGTGAACGAATTGAGACCTACCTCACTGGACTATATGAAGACAGACATGGCTGAGCTCTCTGATTATGTGTCTCAGGCAGATATGTCCCTATCCTTTGTGGGTGTGCCAACCAGCTGGTCTAGGGCAATGGAGTTAATGAAGTCCAGGAACCTTTGGGCAAGTGGGTTAGAACACATATAATTTACCCAGTCAATGGATGGGTAATTAAAGTCACCCAAAACCAGGGTGTTTGGTTTTATCTTGATTGACTCAGGAAGATCCAAGTAGGCTGAGTGGATGTCCTGATTCACGGAGGGTGGTCCTATAGCTGGCAATGACCTGAGGAGGTGTCTTACCTACAGTCAGTTGCACCTGAAATAAATCAAGGGAATTGTGCTGTTTAACCAATCTAAATGTGTATTTACTTTCTTTAGTTCTCATGGCGTCAATCTGTGGTCTGAATGTGTGGAAGGAAATGTAACCTGGTATAGCTGAGATGCTCTCCACAGCCTTAAACCAGGTCTCAGTGACTGCACAAATGACAGCATCTTCCAAAGTGTAGACTGCTTCCAGTGACTGCAGTTTTTGGTTTAGACTCCTAGCATTTAGCAGTGTAATGCTGAAGTTGTTTTTAGAGGGTATCTTTACGTCGGGAATTTTGTTCTTGTGACATTGTCTAAAAAAGCACTAGGTGGTTGTCAAGAGCCTTAGCCAGTAACCAAAATCCCAGGGGTGACAGATGAAGATCATCTCTGGCAAAGCATCAAGGTCTGTTAACTACGTTATCCCAGGCTGAAAAATACTAGATCACTTTTGAATGATGCCAAAAACTAAGCCAATTGTTGAAGTCAATAATTTTTTGTTTGTACTGAGGTATCATCCTAGGCAAAGGTAAAATGCTGCTTATGGATAGGGACATATCTGCCTGAGACACATAATCAGAGAGCTCAGCCATGCCTGTCTTCATATAGTCCAGTGAGGTAGGTCTCAATTTATTCACACCAACATGGACTATGACGGAATCATAACAGTGCCATAGTACCTGTTGTTGAGAGACTTGAGTGCATGTATGATGTGGTGGATCCTGGCACCTGACAAACAAGTGACCATGACTTTTTCCTTATTCAACTTGGTGAGAGGGACATCTGTGTGTCTCACAATTGAGCCACCTATGACTAAGATGTTTGTTTTTGTGTTTTGCCTTAGGTGCATGAGTGGTGAGACACTAGTGTGTGATATATTATGTGTACCATGTTCTGCAGAGGATGTATTATATCAGTTGTGCTTGTGTTTGTGTTTGGGAGGTCTCTGATGTTTAAGTAAGCTTCTAGTAAGAACCTCCACATATGTAGGTTTATGTGTTGTTAGTTTGGTAGGTATAAAAGGTGAGATGTGAATTATGACAACCTACTTAGTATCAGATGAACTGATTGGTGAGGGAGAAAACCTGGATTCTAGGTTCTTCATACAGATGCATCTCTCACATAATGAATTTGTGTGGACTAGAAGAAGTGGGTTGTCATCCTATCTGCCTTTTTAGGGACAGTTGGCTGACTATCAAGAAAACTGCAGACAGTAAGACACACATAGGTAAGTTTTTTTTTTTTCCATTGGCACAATCACTTAAAAGTACAATATAATTTCTAATTTTGCAATTATGTCCTGCTCTAGGTATTAACTCTAAATCTTTACAATATTTCCAAGCTTTAGAAAATAAACATGTCTGGGTATTGCAGGCTTTCTATTAAACATAATTGCAAACTAAAACTTTGTAAGTCAACAGCAAACACAATTTTATGGCTTATGACTGTGTAAGTATAAATGTTTATTCAACTTCACTTGCTTTTTTAAAAGTTTGTCCTTTCTGAAAAAAGTACACTTTGTTGCCAGTCTTTTGAACTCTGTTTTTTTATTAATTTTACTCTTGATTAAGTTCTCTTTTCCTCATTACATTATCTGTCTTGTGGTGTCCCTATCAGTTGACGGAGTTTTCAGAAAATTGAAATTCGTATGGCTAAGGCCATATGATCCAGTTTTTGAAAAATAGAAGCTTTTGAATCTATATCGTGGTACAGTGCAGATCTGCAAATTTACCTTTTCCCTCACTGTAGTGTGATCTCGGAGTTGGTATATATAATTTGCATGGGAAGGAAGTAGTGATGCAGGTAGATTTTTGTGTTTTTTGTGCTTTTTTTTTTTTTTTTTTTTTTGCTGTTCGATCATATGGTCTCAACCGTATGAAGTTTGAGTTTCTGAAAACTAATTCATCTGACATAGGCCTATCTTGTGACAAGACACAGTGATAGAAGGAATTTTGTTTCTGAATTAATTCATTAACTTCAGGCTAACTGGTGTCGATTCTTTATGCAATGCATTGCACTCCTATATCCTTTGAAGAAGGAGATTATCTATGGTTTCTTTTAAAGTGGCAATCTTCACAATTCTTAAAGCATAAGGCATATGTTTTTCCAGTAGAGCATCTACTTGAGACCAAAATAAAGTTTTCCTCTGTGAATTTCTCCAAATGTTTATGGTTTGTTGTTTTCTAATATCCTGACAGGAATGGATGTCATTGTTTAGTTATGGTGCAATTAAAATTTATGAAATGAATATGGCTTCAGTCTTTGATGCTGGAAAGGAACGCGCTTCTCAACACAAACAGTGTACCAAGAATTGCCTCTTTCTGGAGTTTGTATGGTGTTACCTGTATCAGAGACATATTTAAGTTTGCTTTAAAATTATTTTTTTATTGGCCGTTTTGCTCATATCTATCTGGGTATCTTTATTCTACATTACTGTAACTTTTGCTTGCATATCCTGTTATTTTATGACTTCATGTCACTCAATATGCAGGACATTATAACAGGTGTAGCAATTTCTGTGATTAGTACTATATTTCTCCTTTTGTCCTTCAATTAAAATATCTGTTTTTCTTGTTTTTCCTTTCTTGTTTATTATTATTATGGGGTGATCCTATATATTCAAAAGTAACATAAGAGTCTTTCCACATTATTGTGTCTTTCAGTGTAAAGACCCTCATCCATAAGTATATCACAATCCACAACAATATGTGAAACTTATTCCTGTTCTGTGCTATAAATCCTAATTTGTCGCACCTCCCACTTTTTCAATGTATTTTATAAACTGACATGTATATAGTCTGGTATCTTGAGCTGCCGTTATTACATTTTCATCTTTTGGTCTAAATTCACCTCTCCTTAGACATTCATGTGTCATATCTTAATTAAACCACAGTGATTCCAGCAGTTCTCTGTAATTGCTATTATAATTGTGGGTTTTTCTGTTTTCTTTTTTTTTCCCCCTCTGGTTACATTCTTTATATCCTTTATTTTGTCTTTGGCCCTTTATGTGTGTTATTTATTAAGATTCCTGACATGTCAAGACTGTCATGGTTTTGAATTGCTGTCAGTTTAGTTTTTAAACTTTTGCCTAAAGCTTTCTTTGAAAACAGTATGTTTAATTTTATGTGATACACTTCTTGACTCTTTTAACTTCTGCTCCTCACAGAAAGAGGAGATTTCCAGTTCAGTTCTTGGCTGGGATATTTTATGTGTAGAGTGTGCATATTCTCTATATTTTCAATCAGGTTTTCTGCAGGTGGCCCAGTTTCCTCACACATTCTATAGGTTTCATTAGGTTTACTGGGGACTCTAAACTGTCCATAGTTGTGAATGCATGGTTGTGAGATACAGAAGAAAGACCTGGCAACCTACTTCTGTTCGTTTCCCTTTGCCTTAACAACTCTGAGGATAGGATAGTCTTAGCTGTCCATAGCATCACTCTAGGAGTTGGCTGCAACTTTTAAGGCAGTGCATGAGAAGCATGTTCGTGTGACAAACTGATATTTAACAAACTTTTTATAATCCTCCATATGAAAAGAGCCTCTTTGACTACTAATACTTCTCAGCCTAGGAAGTCATATATGTTACCACATTAGCTGCTATTTACTCACATTCATAAAATAAAGGTGTGAGGCTTTTTTGGACCCACAAAGGAGCTTTAGAATTACACTGAATGAATTGACAAACAGCAGTTTTTAGTTTCTTTTGATTATTGTACAATGTGAGACTCGGTGAGAAGATGTGCAGTGGTTAGCCATTTGTATCAATGTTTAGCATGCTGGCATGCTATTACCAGAATAGTTTAGAGCTCACGAGCTCACTCCTCGAGAGGCACTATAACTTCCATAACCTTTTTAGAGTGGCATTTGTAGTAGATTACTGGAAAGATAAAGCTTACTGCTTGGATCACTTATTTAAATAAAATTTAAACACATTTACTGAACATTTTAACTGGCTTTGCAGTCCAAAGCAAAGGGGATCTTTATGAATACTGCTGTTCAAGGTATATGGGTAGGTGCTGTTCCCATCTGTATGCTGCGTGTGTGTGTGTGTGTGTGTGTGTGTGTGTGTGTGTGTGTGTGTGTGTGTGTGTGTGTGTGTGTGTGTGTGTGTGTGTGTGTGTGTGTGTGTGTGCATGTGTGTTTGTTTTTTTCTAAAAATGTAAAATTAGATCCAAGAAAAAGGTATAATACAGAGGAGCTGCATGAGGCATATAACAGAGTAGTAGACAACTTATCTGTCATGGCCTCAGCAATTGCAGTCAACCTTCATTTCTCAGCTATTTTTCTTAGTATGGATTTATGCTTGCTTCATGATTCACAGGTGCTGGAATCATAGGGAGTGTGTTGGGGGGAAGACAAAAGCCCCCCCCTCCCCCACTTTAAATGAAATCATGGACTGCAGTCTTGGCTCCCAGCCATCTGTGTAATTAAAAAAAATGTGAGCAGCTGTCCCTTCCTTACTTCAGTGTGTGTGCGCGCGTGTGTGTGTGTGTGTGTGTGTGTGTGTGTGTGTGTGTGTGTGTGTGTGTGTGTGTGTGTGTGTGTGTGTGTGTGAATGTGTGCTAGTGTATGTATGCAAGTTAGTGTGTGTGTGTGTGTGTGTGTGTGTGTGTGTGTGTAATGCAGGACTATGTGTATTCATGTATGTGTGAGTGTAAACGTATGTGTATGTGTGTGTTTACACTCTTGTGATTCAGTCACTGTATATCTCAGAAGTTATGCAGAAATAGGTGAACAATACCTCTAAACTGTACCTATTTTTGCAGAACATCTCAGACTTTTGCAGTCCCTAATTTTCTGGCAAACCAGTGAAGATTACAAGCAAGTCGATAATGCCAGACATTAGTGTTTTTGTTTTCTTATTGTTCAGATAATGCATGTAGATGCAAAATCTATTGATCTATTAACTTTTTAAGTGACTTAGAGTAATATTAAAAATCATCACAGATTTTGTTACTTATTATTTTTATTTATGTTCAGAATTCTAGAGCAAGGACATTGACAGACTTAAAGGGAGCCATACCTCTGAGCTATTCCTGGATTTTGTAGAAGGTCTATGATTTTGCCTCTTATTATTTTGCACTGTTCTTGATTTTCTTGTAAATCACTGAGGATTACCAACAAGTCAGTGGTGCTAGACATTAGCATTTCTTTCTTCTTATTTTTCAGAAAATGCATGCTGCTGCAACAATAAAAGTTATCTATTTACCATAACCAGATATCCATGTTGTCTTCTTTTCATCCACTTCAACTTTTAGGTTATTGGATGCAGCCAGAACTGACCACGGCATCTTTAGAAGGATGTGGATCCAGGACTCTGACACCTCCCCTACCCATAATTCCTTTCTTCCTCCAAATACTTCAGATCAGTTATCTTACTTGTCAGCTGACAGATTCTCTCATTATCTCACAAAACAATAACAGAAAACATAGAAAAAAAAACAACCAAGAAAGGCTGCATAATGACAAGGTTCCTGGTTAGGCCCATTCAATCAAAGAGTACCACCACATGAGAAAAAATTTGGAAGGGGGTAGGAAGGAATGTTGAACTAGATGAAAAGTGGACAACACAGATCAGTATCTATAGTAAGTACATAATTTTCATATCTGTTGTCTTTTTTTTGGCAGATTCAACTTTTGGGACAGATTCCCTAGCTGCCACAACCTGGGAGGTATCAATGAAATATATTCCTGCGAATAGTGGGACTGAAAGACGTATGTGACTTTGACTTTATGTCTGAGTTATAATGAAAAATGAATGGGTGGACTCTAGACCAAATTGTAGTAGCAGATATTTCATCTGTAGGAACTCAGCATGAAGGCATTAGATGCAGCCATAGCCATTGTTGAATGAGCTGTAATGCAATGGAGACAGACAGCCAATTAGAGTGAATTTTGAAACATTCTGCCCTAACTTTGTTTTAGAAAAGGCTACAAATAACTGATCAGATTTTCTGAAATCACTAGTCCTATGGAGGTAAAATCTAAGCTGTCTATAGACATCTAATAAATACAAAGTATATTTTCCTTTATTAGAAAATTGTGGAAAGAATACTAACAAAGTAGTGGTTTGATTAATGTCAATTTCAGATGACACTTTTGAGATGAAACCCTATCTTTACGGAATATCAAATAGGGAAGTTTACAAGCGAGTGCTTGTAATTCAGAAATTCTTCTAGCTGAAGTGACGATCACAAGAAAAATAGACTTGCAAGAATAGTATTTTAAATCTGCTGATGCTGCCTATTTGAAAGGAGGTTTTGTTAACACTTGACATATAATGGTGATATCCCAAGGAGGAATAGGATCCCTTATAGGAGGTCTCAGTAAGAAAGTTCCTTTTGGAAATGCCTTTGAAATCTTTAGAGAGGCTATAGCCATTTGATTTTGTCCAACATGGAAATTAGAAATAGAAGGTATCTGCATTTCGATTGCAGTAAAACTGCACCCCTTCTGAAGAAGGTCTGATAAAAAAATCTAGGATAGAAGGAAATGGAGCTGAAAAGAGATCTATCCATTTAACTGCTGCCCAAAGAGAAAATCTCTTCCATTTGCTAAGGTAAATATTCCTGGTACTTGAGTTTTGTGAGGGTAATAAAATATTAACTGCTTTAATGGAAAGCCTAGCATCTCAGAGCATTGTTAAAATTGGAGTAACCAAGCAGTTACCTTCATTGTCTCTGGACTTGGGTGAAGCTGCCCAGATGTGTGAGTCAGAAGATTTGGAAGGTTGTCCAATGTCCAGTGAGAACATAGTAGATTATGCCACAGGAAGTGAAATCACATTTGATGAGGCCAAAAGGGGGCAATGAAGATTACCTTGGATTTGCACCTTGTTGCTTTCCGAATAAACTTTGTTATTAGAGGAAAGGGGGAAAATTGAAAACCCGGAGGTCAGCTGTGGACTACAGTATCCCTTGGCAAGTGCCCCTGTGGAGGGATTAGGGTGAAGTAACTGCTGCATTTGTGTTTTAGGTATGAATCAAAAAGATTGCGGTGTAGTTGGGCCCAGTGGCTGAAGATCTGATTCACCACTGTATGACCGAGTGGCCACTCATGAGGCACTACAGTGGATCTGCCTAGCTTGTCTGCTAACATATTGGAAGTCCCAGGAATATACATTGCTGTGAGAAAATAATGGGAAGATATCACCCATCGCCACCCTGTCATGGCCTCTCAGCACAGAGGATATGAACGGGTTCCACCCTGCTTGTTGATGTACCAGATTACTGGCATGTTGTCTATCTGGATGGAGATCACACCCTTGGGAGGGAGTCCTAGAAGGCCTGCAATGCTATGAGGATTGCTCTCATCTCCAGGACATTGATGTGGAGAGTGGCCTCTGTGTTCAACCATGAACTGTGAACTGTCTTCCCTTCAAAATGGCCCCATCCCCACCCCAGGAGGGGGAGAGTAGGATTTATTCTCAATGATTCTCCATCTTTGTGGAAAATGATAAAAAGTGGCTTGTATGGAACACTTATAATTCAGAAATGTGTTTAGCAGATGTAATGACAATCAGGAAAACAGTTTTCCAGGAAAGATACTTAAGGTAAGCCAATGCTGCTGTTTCAAAAGGTTTCTGAGTCAACAACTGAAATAAAATTGATTTGATCCAAAGGTAGTAACAGTGAGATATTTCAGAATAGCAGACAGTCCTCTGCGTGTATAAAATACAAACAGAGGATCTATATTTTATCAATATTTATAATTTCTAATTTTCTAGCTTGTCAGAGATTCTGAACAACCGCAATGCTTTAGACAGATGCACATCAGGGGTGGGAGGGCAGAAACATGTCATATGCATATACATTTATTTAGGTTAAGGCTATATTGTAATCCTTCATGACCCTATTCTCCTAAATCACATTATTACCACTGTAAGAGGCTCAGCAGCATATGTGAAATATGCAGGTAACAGCTGACATCTTTCATGTCAGTACAGAAACTATCTTCTGAAAACAAGTAAGCTTCCCATTTCCAATATTTAGACCCTTGATAAATGTTCAGCAGCATTTCTAGTAGTTGCCGAAGAAACATAAATCTAATCAGAACATTGAATAAAAACTTCCTTAAAATTTGTACAAAGGCAAACATTTCATCCATTTCCTGGAATTATTTTATCTGTTCTGTGGTGTGCTGTATTATGCCACAGACCCCTCACATAGTATTCTTCTTGTCTGTAAAACTCAATTGTTCCCAAGAGATCAAGGAGGCATTTGAATGCTTAATTGATAAAGCATGTAATACGTATATATGTAGATCTATATCTATATATCTATATCTATCTATCTATCTATCTATCTATCTATCTATCTATCTATCTATCTATCTATCGATCTCTTCTTGGTTAACAAATAGTTTTAAATAAATAAGGAAATGTAATAAGTAAGTGAATAAGTAAGCACATGAAAAACAAATAAAGAGAAAGGATTAAAAGATTTATGGCCTTGGTTAAAAAATTCAATAGCTCAAAAAATGTAACCATTGCTTAATGTCCCATATACCAATAAAACTCAAAAGGTAGTCCATGTATTTCGAAGACCTTCTCAGATTTATGGAAAATTAATGAATCACATAATACTTCCCTGCTAAAAAAAGAATAATAATCTATCCAGCTTGCTCTGGAATGAGATTTGGAAGGAGTACATCCTTAACAAAGAGCCTGTCATCCCTAATGCTGCATTAGGGTTCAGAGTGCCACAAAAATTCATGAAACTTTTGAAGCAGAAATAAACTCCAGGGCAGAATAAACCATTTTGCATTATCATATACCTAATACCTGTTATTCTGATGGTCATTTCTTGCCTCTCCACCCACCTTGTCAACAGTTTAATATTTTTTATATGGTTTTAGCATGTCAGGTTAGTGCGACTGAATAAAGGATATATGTCATCTGGAATGAGCTGTTTATGGGTATAATATATGGTTCAGGGGAATACACCAAAACTGAGGCTACTATGTGTACCTGAGATGATGAATTATACACCACAGAGTGATATGTGTACTGCACACCCTCTGCAGCCATACAACCACCAGTGTGTCTCAAATAGAAACTGGGCATTCATAAACATATCTATCACTTTTCCAAAGGAATGCCTCTGGCTTCTAACTCTGGTTAATTCTCTGGGAAAGGCTGCTCAGTAACATTCTCTGGCTATATTTGCCCTCAGAAAAAATCTGAAGTACAATTCAACATCTGCACACTGTTGCCTAAAATCCAGAGAACAAGTAGCAAATAAAATAGTTAGTGTTGTCCACATCAGTACCCCATAACGTCTGTTAGAATGCAATTATTTGTGTCAATAACCTCCTCTACTTGTAAATCCAGAAAGGCCCTGTGGATCAAATCAGCAGTCTCCCTGTACCTAGAGGCCCTGTCCTATGAAGGAGAACACACTAAATAATATATCTGAGCTAAGAACGTTTTAAATGTTCAGTATTACTGATGCAGGGTTTTTTCAGTACAGTGGTGATGGCAGTTTTACTCTTGTTCACTAAAATATCTCTTAGAAGCTATAAACCAAAATAATAATAATAATAACAATAATAATAATAAGTATTATTATTATTATTATTATTATTATTATTATTATTATTATTATTATTATTATTATTATAACAACAGAACTCCCAACTGGTCTTTTTACTTTTGTATTCAGCACTTTTGCCTCTTAAAACAGATTTCCTCAGAATAAAATTAAATAAAAGACATACACTTAAATATTCCACTATCACATTAATATAACGCACATAACCAAAAAAATCATGATACTGCATCAAGACATTTACCAATATACAAATATTAGTTATAATTGCTGGCTTCATATATAAATAAAAACAACTACTAAAAAACACAAACTACACCAACAGTGATGGTATTAAAAACATATTTTAAAATTCAAGCATATTTAATCTTAAATTTCAAAATAATCTTTAAATCCATACCCTGACTGATAACTGGGAAAACAGCTGCATATAAATGAAGCTGCCATCTTAATTCTTTGTCTTTCAATACAGCATCAATGTCATCCCCTCTGATGGCTGTATTATCATTATCAATCACAAAAATCAGATTTTTTTTAAAATTAACCTACACAGGACATTCAGTATTATTCCTCTTAAAGGAATAAATATGTCCTCTAATCCATGTTTTTCCTACTTCCTAATTGTTTTCCTACATAGTATGCTTGGCAGGTATCACAGTATGCCAAATATACTACTCCAAATAACTGTCAATTAAAATGACCTAGTGACCCTATCATTCTATCACATGAATTTATCAACGTGCTATTTCCTTTATGGGTGAATCTGCATTGCAGAGAGTGCTCAGATATAAATGCATCACTTGCCTTGTGGGAATATAAATTGTTTTAGTAGTCTCCTACTAATAACATTTTCAGAGTTCTATGATTTTTGTTCATTAATGATGGTTCGTTCCCCAGAACTTTGAGTTGAGCAGAACTACCACTAATAATCTCCCAAATGGTTTTAATGATGAACATAATGGCCTCATTATCAATGCTATATTTCAACACCATAGAATAAAACCTGATTATCAGATTACATGTGTTTCTTTTAACATTGATACCCATTGCCAAAACTGATCTACAATTAGTTGTTCTCTTGTAAACTAGTGGGGTCCATTAAATCTGAATTATAACCCTTTATAAGAAACATATTTTTTAAATTATTGACTTCATCCAGACAGATGTTATGCAGCATTAATCTAGGCAGTCTTACTAGTTGGCCTTTGAACCTGTTTTTCTTTACTAGAGTGGGATGAACACTTGTTACATGTAAATATGAATTCCTAAAAGTGCTTTTTTCTAAAAAATTATACATATAAGCCTTTCATTCATCTTACCTTTTAAGATAATGATATCTAAAAATTCACTGCAATCAACTGAAGTTTTACATTTCATTTGTAAAACGCGTGTACTTGAATTCAAATATTCCATGAAAGATGTTCAATGAATCATGTTCCTACCCCATAACAACAAATTCCTTTAACTTGAGTAAATAAAGCAATATTGCTAAACAATAATGTTGTGCTTCTGACTTTGTAATAAAACCGCAATACCCATTGCTACTTCTCAGAAATGATAAAAAGGTACCATTAAATATGAAAACAAAATATTATTTAACATCAGGTCCACAATATCATATTTAATGGCAATAAGTATCATTAAATATGAAAAATATTATTTAACACTTGTACCATAACATCACAAACTGTATATCTCAACTTAACTTCCATCATCTTACAAACTAACAAATGTTCTCTTAACATGTCCAAACTTTGTGTCTGGGAATTAATTTTATGGGATTTTAATACTGACTGCAACAAGTAAGGCATCAGAGTCAAACAGTACTCCTCTTAATAAATTTAAAGAGTGTTAGAGGTCTGTTAAGCAATATGAATCATGGAAAAGTAAAGCTTTCAAAAGACTGTTGTCTTTTGGAATCTCTAGCTGAAATGACAGGTCTTACAGGAGGCTCAGCAAGGTCACTGTGAGTCTTAGGGATCCCTAACATAACGGGCAATTTAAGCACAGTTAATTTTAAATACTGAACATTTCATCAGTTTATAGACCATGCACATGCATATAACTCAAATTTATCTTACTTCATGATTGTCATGGTTCTTATTATTCTGTAATTGCACAGGTCTTTCAGAGTTTTAGAAACATCGCTAGAAAAAATTAAAAGAAAACTCAAAGTCTAATCGATAATAATTCACAGCTACGGTAGTTTATATTTATTAGTTATTTTATGTATGTGTTTGAATTTGAAACCAATAATTCTAGCATTAACAGCTGTATTTTGATAATTTTTTTTATGCAATTTCATGTGATTTTTGCAGGGGTCATGTGGTTTATGACCATATGATTGTGGATTTTTTTATTTAACTGTATTCATGAAAACAATAAGTGGAAAGGTCACTGAAAAACAATCAGTAAAAACAAAATGAAAACTCCACCAAAGCTAGAACTTCCACTGAGTGACCTCCCAAACCTCTTGCATCAGAGGCACATGGGATATATGCAAATGACCCTTATGAACATCAGGTGTTTCAGCTAATTGGTGATTCTGAATGCCCATGACTTGTTTTGTTGTTTTAATAGACAATTTCAGGCCAATAAAGCCCAACCCCACTAGCTGTGGATATGCATATTTCAGCCTTGTTATTAACTCATCAGCACAGCACAAGAAGAGTGTTTGATTAAGCATAAGAAAAACAGGGCTGGTATACCCAGCTGATGTCCATTATCATTAGGGTCACTGCAACAATATCCCAAACAACAAATTAAAACAACAAGTGAAAAGGTCAATGAAAACCAATCAGTAAAAACAAAATGAAAACTCCACCAAAGCTAGAACTTCCACTGAGTGACCTCCCCAACCTCTTGTATCAGATGGGATATATGCAAATGACCCTTATGAACATCAAGTGTTTCAGCTAATTGGCAATTCTGAATGCCCATGACTTGTTTCGTCATTTTAATGGACAATTTCAGGCCAATAAAGCCAAACCACACTAGCTATGGATATGCATATTTCAGCCTTGTTATGACCTCATCAGTACAAGCAGAGTGCTTGACTAAGCATAAGAAACACAGGGCTGTTATACCCAGCTGATGTCTATTATGATTAGGGTCACTGCAACAATATCCCAAACAACAAATGAAAACTAAAAGTGAAAAGGTCAATGAAATCCAATCAGTAAAAGCAAAATAAAAACTCTACCAAAGCTAGAAATTCCACTGAGTGACCTCCCAAACCTCTTGTATCAGAGGCACATAGGATATATGCAAATGACTCTTATGAACATCAGGTGTTTCAGCTAATTGGCAATTCTGAATGCCCATGACTTGTTTCATTGTTTTAATGGACAATTTCAGGCCAATAAAACCAAACCCCACTAGCTGTGGATATACATATTTCAGCCTTGTTATGACATTATCAGCACAGCACAAGCAGTGGATTTGACTAAGTATAAGAAACACAGGGCTGTTATACCCAGCTGATGTCCATTATCATTAGTGTCACTGCAACAATATCCCAAGCAACAAATGAAAACACTAAGTGAAAAGGTCAATGAAAACCCATCAGTAAAAACAAAATGAAAACTCCACCAAAGCTAAAACTTCCACTGAGTGACCTCCCAAACCTCTTGTATCAAAGGCACATTGGATATATGCAACTGACCCTTATGAACATCAGGCGCTTCAGCTAATTGGCAATTCTGAATGCCCATGATTTGTTTTGTCGGTTTAATGGACAATTTCAGGCCAATAAAGCCAAACCCCATTAGCTGTGGATATGCATATTTCAGCCTTGTTATGACCTCATCAGCACAGCACAAGCATAGCATTTGATTAAGCATAAGAAACACAGGGCTGTTATACCCAGCTGATGTCCATTATCATTAGGGTCACTGCAACAATATCCCAAACAACAAATTAAAACAACAAGTGTTGAAAAGGTCAATGAAAACCAATCAGTAAAAACAAAAATGAAAACTCCACCAAAGCTAAAACTTCCACTGAGTGACCTCCCCAACCTCTTGTATCAGATGGGATATATGCAAATGACCCTTATGAACATCAAGTGTTTCAGCTAATTGGCAATTCTGAATGCCCATGACTTGTTTCGTCATTTTAATGGACAATTTCAGGTCAATAAAGCCAAAGCCCACTAGCTGTGGATATGTATATTTCCACCTTGTTATGACCGCATCAGCATAGCACAAGCAGAGGGTTTGACAAAGCATAACAAACACAGGGCTGTTATACCCAGCTGATGTCCATTTATCATTAAGGTCACTGCAACAATATCCCAAACAACAAATGAAAACAATAATTGAAAAGGACAATGAAAACTAATCAGTAAAAACAAAATGAAAACTCCACCAAAGCTAGAACTTCCACTGAGTGACCTCCCAAACCTCTTGTAAAAGAGGCACATGGGATATATGCAAATGACTCTTACTGACATCAGGTGTTTCTGCTAATTGGCAATTCTGAATGCCCATGACTTTTTTCGTTGTTTTAATGGACAATTTCAGGCCAATAAAATCAAACCCCACTAGCTGTGGATATGCATATTTCTGCCTTGTTATGACCTCATCAACACAGCACAAGCAGAGTGTTTGACTAAGCATAAGAAACACAGGGCTGTTATACCCAGAGGATGTCCATTATCATTAGGGTCACTACAACAGTATCGCAAACAACAAATGAAAACTATAAGTGAAAAGGTCAATGAAAACCAATCAGTAAAAGCAAAATACAAACTCTACCAAAGCTAGAAGTTGCACTGAGTGACCTCCCAAACCTCTTGTATCAGAGGCACATGGGATATATGCAAATGACTCTTATGAACATCAGGTGTTTCAGCTAATTGGCAATTCTGAATGCCCATGACTTGTTTCATTGTTTTAATGGACAATTTCAGGCCAATAAAACCAAACCCCACTAGCTGTGGATATACATATTTCAGCCTTGTTATGACATTATCAGCACAGCACAAGCAGAGGATTTGACGAAGTATAAGAAACACAGGGCTGTTATACCCAGCTGATGTCCATTATCATTAGTGTCACTGCAACAATATCCCAAGCAACAAATGAAAATAATAAGTGAAAAGGTCACTGAAAACCAATCAGTAAAAACAAAATGAAAACTCCGCCAAAGCTAGAACTTCCACTGAGTGATCGCCCAAACCTCTTGTATCAGAGGCAAATGGGATATATGCAAATGACCCTTATGAACATCAGGTGTTTCAGCTAATTGGAGATTCTGAAAGCCCATGACTTGTTTTGTCATTTTAATGGACAATTTCAGGCCAAAAAAGCCAAACCACACTAGCTGTAGATATGCATATTTCAGCCTTGTTATGACCTCATCAGCACAGCACAAGCAGAGTGTTTGACGAAGCATAAGAAACACAGGGCTGTTATACCCAGCTGATGTCCATTATCCTTAGGGTCACTGAAACAATATCCCAAACAACAAATGAAAACACTAAGTGAAAAGGTCAATGAAAACCCATCAGTAAAAACAAACTAAAAACTCCACCAAAGCTAAAATTTCCACTGAGTGACCTCACAAACCTCTTGTATCAAGGGCACATTGGATATATGCAAATGACCCTTATGAACATCAGGCACTTCAGATGGCAATTCTGAAAGCCCATGATTTGTTTTGTCGGTTTAATGGACAATTTCAGGCCAATAAAGCCAAACCCCATTAGCTGTGGATATGCATATTTCAGCCTTGTTATGACCTCATCAGCACAGCACAAGCAGAGTGTTTGACTAAGCATAAGAAACACAGGACTGTTATACCCAGATGATGTCCATTATCATTAGGGTCACTGCAACAATCTACCAAACAACAAATGAAAACAATAAATGAAAAGGTCACTGAAAACCAATCAGTAAAAACAAAATAAAAACTCCACCAAAGCTAGAATTTCCACTGAGTGACCTCCCAAACCTCTTGTATCAGAGGCACATGGGATAGATGCAAATGACCCTTATGAACATCAGGTATTTCAGCTAATTGGCGATTCTGAATGCCCATGACCTGTTTCATTACTTTAATGGACAATTTCAGGCCAATAAAGCCAAACCCCACTAGCTGCAGATATACATAGTTCAGCCTTGTTATGACCTCATCAGCACAGCACAAGCAGAGTGTTTCACTAAGCATAAGAAACACAGGACTGTTATACCCAGTTGATGTCCATTATCATTAGAGTCACTGCAACAATATACCAAACAACAAATGAAAATAATAAATGAAAAGGTCATTGAAAACCAATCAGTAAAAACAAAATAAAAACTCCACCAAAGCTAGAACTTCCACTGAGTGACCTCCCAAACCTCTTGTAGCAGACGCACATTGGATATATGCAAATAACCTTTATGAACATAACCCTTATGAACATCGGGTGTTTCAGATAACTGGCGATTCTGAATGCCCATGACTTGTTTTATTGTTTTAATGGACAATTTCAGGCCAATAAAGCCAAACCCTACTAGCTGTGAATATGCATATTTCAGCCTTGTTATCACGTCATTAGCACAAGCAGAGTGTTTGACTAAGCATAAGAAACACAGGGCTGTTATACCCAGCTGATGTCCATTATCATTAGTGTCACTGCAACAATATCCCAAGCAACAAGGGAAAATAATAAGTGAAAAAGTCAATGAAAACTAATCAGTAAAAACAAAATGAAAACTCCACCAAAGCTAGAACGTCCACTGAGTGATCTCCCAAACCTCTTGTATCAGAGGCACATTGGATATATGCAAATGACCCTTATGAACATCAGGTGCTTCAGCTAATTGGTGATTCTGAATGCCCATGATTTGTTTTGTCGTTTTAATGGACAATTTCAGGCCAATAAAGCCAAACCCCACTAGCTGTGGATATGCATATTTCAGCCTTGTTATGACCTCATCAGCACAGCACAAGCAGAGTGTTTGACTAAGCATAAGAAACACAGGGCTGTTATACCTAGCTGAAATGTATTCAGAAAAAGTCTGTTTTTTTATTGCCAAAAGTACTAAGCTCAACAATAAAAGCTCTATTTGGGAGTTCCCCATGTTTTTATTTTTATTTTTATTGACCTAGTGATTCATTTTAGGTTTGCAGTTTCAAAGTGGACTCTAGCAGCTTATGGATTTTCCATTCAGGTTTGTTGATGAGGTATTGAAACACACATGATCATTTTGCAGTGTCTTCCTTTTGATTGATAATTTCGGATAGCAAGTTAAGATCATGCATCTTATTAAAACATCCATACACACTAACTTAGAAAACCAACACTAAGCACTCCAAGCGTACACGACACTTCCACCAATGTTGAAATTATCAAAAAATCACGAAAGTATTAACGTGAACACTGACACTTTATTCAAAAGAAGTTAAAGCGCTTTTCGTCATCCGAATAGGATGACTTCCTCAGAACAAATTCAAACAAGTATACAGTCCCCTTAAATAGTCATTTGCCTTCTATTAATGAAAACAATCATCATTAATTAGCAGTTAAAGCTGTATTCTCCACATACTGGGAAACAAAGTAACCCAGTATTCTGATAACCCACACTTGCATGTAGTATCAGGTATATAATGTCTACTATTTGGTATTTCATCAAATAAAGTATAAATAAATAAAAATATACATACATTAATAAAAATTGTAAAAGTTATAAAAGTATATGTATGCCTATACACATATATGTAACAAAGAATGTGTACAAGCCAAAAAAGTATATGTATATGTACAATTCAATATTAAAACATAACTTATAAGACACATAAAACACATATCAAAATTTCAACTATTATACGGAAAATGATTGTAGAAAAGATTGTCCAAGAAATTATACAACAAATGCTCTACTAAAAATGTTCATAAACGTGCTGTGGTGTTAATAAATACACCTACAGCACTAAAAAATAGTAGTATAAATGCATTTAACTAAAAGTAACATCTACCGTCTTAAACTTCTAAGTTTAAGCAAACAACTAATTAAACATAGGTCATTCAGACCAGGAAAAGAATAAGAATTCAGTTTTATTTGCCATTTCAATTCTTTTTCCTCAAGAAGCAGGGATAAAGGAGCCCCCTGCTGGTGTTCAAAAACTTGATCAATCCATACACACTAAGTATCCTACCGGAAATGACGGACAGACTCACTGATTTTGTAAATTCCCATACAAAACTCTTAAAAAGAAACAAGAACAAAAGGTGATGCCTGTTCAGCACAACAACCACGCATTTAACACTCAAGTAATCAACCTGATTAAAACTCTCAGCAGTTGCAAACAAATGTGATGGTGTACCTCTGCCATCAGTTTCCTTGCACTAAGTGGGCACACTGGAATGCTAGAAAGCTGTGGAAATGGAAAATGGAAATAAAAGTGCAGCATTAGAAATTAAAATCTGCACCTCATTCCATCCTTGAGTATGTACCACTGGATTGTAAAATTTGTTACAGCATAGTATAGATATCCTATTCACTACACTGTATATTATCCTGAAACTTCACACAGGACATTAAGTAGCAGCATCTCAGGGGTCCCCATTCATTAGGTAGAGTAGTGCACCGTATTCTATCATTGAGTATGTACCACTGGATTGTAAAATTTGTTACAGCATGGTATAGATATCCTATTCACTGCACTGTATATTATCCTGAAACTTCACACAGGACATTAAGTAGCAGCATCTCAGGGGTCCCCATTCATAAGGTAGAGTAGTGCACCTTATTCCATCCTTGAGTATGTACCACTGGATTGTTACAGCATGGTATAGATATCCTATTCCCTATACTGTATACTATCCTGAAACTTCAGACAGGACATTAAGTAGCAGCACCTCATGGGTTCCCATTCATTAGGTAGAGTAGTGCTCAAGTTATTTTCCATTCAGAATCAAAGTGGTGGCTCCACATTACAAAGAAAAACAGGAGGGCATCCCTTTGATTTCTGCTTAAGCAGCAAACACACTTAAAATCAAACTGAGCAGATGATACGCATACACTAAAATGCAGTTATATAGCACTAACAGGAAAACAGCCAAGCATATACATTTCCCAAGCAGCAAAACTGCTGTGGAAGTTTGACTGAGTCCATGGGTTCCACATACTTCATTCCCTAGAAGATGAGCCTAAACCAGAAAAAGGAATTCAATTTATACAGTGTGAGCTCCAGTTCTGGATCCATCTGTTTTCATAATTTCTGAAACTTTGGTTGTGATGAGAATGTTCTTTTGTTACATGTAGCCCACAGCTTCTGTAATTTAGGCAAAATAACCTTTTCCTCATTGGAAAGATACTTGTAACTCCATCTCATGTACAAAGGCCAACATGGTCATTGTTATTCTTTAATAGTTTTAGGTAGGTAGGTAGCAGGAACTTTATCATTTCAGTGTCCTACTATCAAAGTTATTACCAAAAACAAACAGTGACCCAGGCACTACTGTTGAAGGTGAGCCCATACTGTGATGTCTGAGCAGTCAATACACCACAGACATGTGGTCTGTGTCAGTTGTAATTTGTGATGGCTGCAAAGAGTGCTCTAAAATTTAGTTTAACTTGTTTAAGTACAGCAAATCCAGTAATTATTCCATCAAAATTGTAAGTAAATTCTACCTATCATCCTCAACAATAATTCCTAAAATGTATATGCTGCTATATTGAAAATAGTTCTCTAAGCCTTCATGAATTTGTAGATTGCAATTGTTCTGCTTTAGGATGAATTTCAAATAATTTTTCATTGCTTCCACTCACTGTTGTGACACAACTAGTGTTTACTCCCACAAAGTGGTCCTGCTAATGCACTTGCTAATAGTGTTTCAAAATGTAAATACTGAGACTCCATGAATGTTTGAAAGAAGGCTTTCACTTTCTTTCAGCTCTGGCTAGAGTCTGTAGATTGGTAAATACCACTGCTTTCATTGTGTTTTACTAACTAGTTTCACAAAGGATGCCTTTAATATGTTAATTGCTTGAACTCCTTGGGGTATCTTGTAGCACAGAACATCTGGTAGTTTCAGAAATGCTCAAGTATTATGAAGTCCAATTGACTTTGGATGAGTTTTGAGAACCCACCCCCACCCCACACCCCCTCTCCATTCATTAGCAGAGATCAGGGAAAACAAAAGTAATATAATTGATTCATGTGCATTATATTACATCTGCAAAGTAATTCTTTTAGTAAGCAGATGCAATCACGGTTCTGAAGCTGATGTCCATCCTTGATGGCCGATGTCTAGAAGTGCCGAAAATTATCATTTTGAGATGCAAAGTTCAGAGGAGAATTGTGCTGATATGGGAACTGTGCTTTAGTCATTATTTCCCTAAGAAACTAAAAAATAAGCCATATGCAAAAAGTACAAGAAAGTATGAGCAGATCACTGATGTAAGTAATTCATCAACAATATACAGAGTAATAGATCTACACATACACATGTATATAACTATATATATATTTATATAGAAATATGCATATTTCATACATATGTGTATTCTATATCCATATATATATATATATATATATATATATATATATATATATATATATATATAAATAGACATAGATGTGTGTGTATACATATATATATATATATATATATATATATATATATATATATATATATATATATATATATATATATATGCATATATAATGGTTCCCTGCAGAATGTCAAGTATATGTTTGTTCAACACCTGCTTAGTTAACTGCATATGATCAACTAAGCATTTGGTCAACGTGTGCAAGATTGCACAATTTCCATGGTTGGGTAATATGCCCTTACCCCATAATTATGCGATTTTATAGTTAATATATATAATTAGAAGGAGGTGGGGGGATGCAGGGGGGCTTGCCCTCCTAGAATAAATGATGTTTTTTCACTTTTTTTTCTTGCAGTTTAAAGTCTTGCATGGTTATTGTTTGGCACTTCAGTAGTAGCATGTTGACATTCATACTGACAATATTTTGTGCTTGACATTTTCACTTTTGATGTTTGGGTGTTTTGACTATAATCAATACACAGTGATCTATATCATCTTATTTAAAAAAAATGAGAGAATTTCCCACATAAATAAGTGCCGTCCCACTTGATTATTTTTATAGCAACATCTGTAGGTTTTGCCTTTCTTACTCTCCTTCTTTTCTGTCTTTCCTGTCTCCTCCTTTCTCCTTTATTTATATGATGAAGGTTAGCCAGGTTTTGCCTTTCTTTCCCGTCCTTTGTTTCTTTCCTGTCTCCTCCTTTCTACTTTATTTATATGATGAATGGGGTTAGCCTTTGTTGCCCTTGGACTGGCTGTCGCTATGCATGTGGCAGCGATGGTGCTCTGTTGTTAAGTGTGCATAGTCTTATGCCCATTGTGGAACACTTTCTGTGATGTTGCCCACTTCATTTACATGCACTTTGATTATAAAAATCCTCAACTGACCCAGCCTAATGCCACTTTTCCCAGTAATGCAGCTCCACCAATTTCCTCTGCACACAGTTTTGCCAACTACAGATACTAGATGACCTCTGATTCACATTTAAGCAGGTATCATAGTATGGTATCGCTGAAATTTAGCACTTTGCGATTCTAGGAATCACAGACGTATCGTTTCTTATCTTCTAATGATGTTCTGCATACTGTATTTCTTTTCCGTGTTTCTATTACTGTATACCATTATCAGGTTGATCCTTCAAAAAGGCAGACTTTAAAGCAGTAAGTAAAAGAAATGCAGCCTACAATGCTTCATAGATAAGGACAACTCTTTTCAAGATTATACAGACTTTGAAAGCACAAAAGTGCATAAATAAACTACTGTCTCTTTACGGCATAACAGTAATTGTCAGAGCAGAACCAATAATTATAGTCTGGCTATAGACTCAGCATCTAAGTACATGGTGTTTTCATGATTTCCAAGATAAAAGAGTTCTACATTATTAAGCAATCTCATCAAAAGCCCTTCTAGGATATTATTTCAAATGAATTTTCAATATTCTCTAAGGACAGATCCACAGTGTCTTCTGAAAATGTTTGCAGTTAATAGCCACTTAAAATTAGATCATCACTGTAGAACAGACTTTAAATAAATATATGGGTCTTGTAATGTTCTTTCCCACACAATGAAGCCTGACTGGTATGAAAACTCATGAACACTAAACAGAACTATAAAAAAGAATGGGAACATTAGAAGTCTCAAATTTTGAAGACTAGTAGGCATGCAATGACGCATATTGAATTGTATCACTGTTCTTTTACTGCATTAGGAAGTTACACTGCCTGATGGAGGACCCTGTCCTTGCACAGCAGACAGACCAGCCAGAACAGTGGTATGTTCCATAAACAGATACAAAGACGTGTTTTCAGCATGTACTCATTGTAGTGAAAGAAGGCCAGATTTTACTGACATTGCAATATGCTGTTTTGTTTTCAGAATCAGAATTTCCTTTTCCGGCACTTCTCCGCATATGCATCAGATTACAATATAATATGCAGTAAAAGTAAACCCACAGTAGGCATCAAGAATTTATTTATTTATTTATTATCTATTTTATATTTGTTGACCGGGTTTGTCCAACGGGGCTACAAATGCCCATTTTCAGCAGAGGCCCGAGGAAAAAAGCTCCAACAGAAAATAGAAATTTTACATATTAAATACATATAGAAATACATTCATCAGTACCACAGAGTACTGCATTACAGTGCCACACATTACATTCATCAGTACCACACATTATTGCATTACAGTGTCATACATTAAACTGTGGCAAGTGAAATACATAGAAATACATTCACTAGTGCAATAGTTACATAGCTGAAATATTTTACTAGTTATGTTTGTACAGTAATGTGCTAAGAGGAGAAACCTCAGGACCAAACACATGCAACACATAGACCACACAGTCAGAGTGTCAAACAGTCACAGCCCTTAAGGCCAAACACAATGCCAGACACACTCGTCATTGGTGACTCCATGGTCAGACACACTGACGTCCCGCTCACCAGACTGAGTAAGGAGAAGGTCACAGTAAGCTGCCTGTCAGGCGCTAGAATCCGCCACATAACGCAAGCACTCAGGTCTCTCAACAGCAGGCACAAGTACGACTCAGTCATTGTCCACGCTGGTGTCAACGACCTGAGACGTACCTCCTTGGACTACATGAAAAGAGACATTGAGGAGCTCTCTGATTATGTAGCCCAAGCAGGTATGACCCTGACCTTGAGCAGTATCCTACCTTCACCTAGAATGATGCCACAATACAGTGATAAGATGATCAGCTTTAATAATTGGCTTAAATTCTGGTGTCATTCAAAGGGGATCCAATGTCTGTCTGCCTGGGATGACATGCTGGACAAGCCACGCTGCTTCGCAAGGGACAGCTTGCACCTGTCACCCCTGGGCTTCCGGATATTGGCAAAGGCTCTTGCCACCCCCATAGTGCCTCTTTTAGGCAAGGCTCAAATTCTAAACCTACCACCCTAGAACACAAAAAAGGAAAAAAACTAAGGGTAATGCTGCTCAGTGCCAGAAGTCTCAATCTCAAGATGCACGCACTCGAGGCCCTTCTCAGTATGGAGAACATCGATGTCTGTGCTGTGACAGAAACCTGGTTCAAGGCTCCTGAGAGCACCCCAGCACTATCAGGTTTCACCTCATATCATGCGTTCCGGCCCCAAAATCCAGACAACACCAAAAAAGGAGGGGGAATGTCCATATTCATAAAGGACACCCACACCTCAAGGTTGGTGGCAACGCACGATGCATCGGAGACCATCCAGGTGCAATTAACCATAGGCAAGACTGCTCTGCAATTTGTAGCATGTTACAGGCCACCCTCTCAAACTCAGGAACCTCACATGGCCTTCCTGAAAACACTGGAGGGGATAAATGTATCTCCAAACACCATCATACTAGGTGACTTCAACTACCCTAATATAGACTGGGAACACTACTCAAGCCCAAACACTCTTGCCCAAAGGTTCCTGGAGTTCATAAACTCAAATGCCATGGAACAACTAGTCACCATCCCCACAAGAGGAGAAAACATACTTGATCTCATCATCACGAACATGGGATCACAATGTTCAACACCGAAGTATACCCCTCACTGGTGAGATCAGATCATAAACTAATCTCGCTGGAGGTCCTCATCCCGCCCCACCTGAAATAAAAAAGACCACAGTGAAAAACTTCTCAAAAGCTGACTTCACACTCCTAAAAACTAGTGTGGTCTCCTTTAAGGCCCCTGAGCCAGTGGTAAACATTACTCAAACCGCTGAATCACTTACAAATGCCTTCTACCAGCACCTACAGGACTGCATGGATCAGGCAATCCCAAACAAAACTAAGACTCTTTGTACCAAAGGCAAGCGTCCAGTCTGGTGGACCCCAGCCATAAACAAGCTCTACAACAAAAGGAGGAAGCTACTACAAGATAGAGCAAAATCCTTGAAAGGTAAGACACCTTTGATCATTATAAGTAAAAA
The DNA here is from genome assembly GCF_019279795.1 of Protopterus annectens. Taxonomy (NCBI): domain Eukaryota; kingdom Metazoa; phylum Chordata; order Ceratodontiformes; family Protopteridae; genus Protopterus; species Protopterus annectens. The sequence continues at coordinate 1,659,498,036 of NC_056735.1, read as the reverse complement.
ACTAAGAGCTCTCATAAAATCATCCAAGGCAAATTTTGAGAGAAAAATTGCCAAGGACACAAAAGACTATCATAAGGCCTTCTTTAGCTATGTTAGAAACCTAGGAGGAAACTCCCAGATATGCTCAGAATTAGTTCAAAATGATGTGAAGATTACTGAACCTACACACATTGCCAACATACTGGCTGACAGGTTCAGTGCAAACTCCCCCCCCCCCCAAAAGGCGAGATATCTATACCAGAGGATTGTAGCCCCCCCAAACATCTCCAACGCCCAGGTGAGAACTGCTCTCTCCAAGGCAAAAAAACACAGCATCCATGGGACCGGATGGTGTCCCCGGCTGTGTGCTCCACGAACTCAATGAGGAATTAAACCCGCAGTTAGGACAGCTGTTTAATCTTAGCATCACCTCAGGATACGTACCCAAGGAGTGGCGCACGGCGACTGTGGTACCACTTCACAAGGGTGGTGCCTCCACCGACCCTGGAAATTACCGTCCCATTAGCTTGACAAGCCTTATCTGCAAAGCCATGGAGAGGATCATAATGGAACTCATAAATAAAGACATAGGGAACTTGCAGACTTTGGATCCAACCCAGTTTGGCTTTGTCAAAGGCAGATCATGCCTTTTAAACTTGGTTGACTTTTTTGAAACAGTCACCAAGGCCATTGATGAGGGAAAGGCAGTCCATACAGCTTACCTCGACCTGGCAAAGGCCTTCGATACAATACCCCACTCAGGTATCATCAAAAAACTCATCAGCTTGAATGTAAACCCATACATCACAAGATGGGTTGCAAACTGGCTAAGTGACAGAACCCACAGGGTCAGAGTTGCTGGAGCCATGTCAGACTCAAAGCCTGTCACAAGTGGTGTCCCACAGGGCTCAGTCCTGGGTCCACTCTTGTTCGGCATCTACTTTTCTGAAGTACAAGCAAACACAGGAGGGTTATGGCTGACAAAGTTTGCAGATGACTGCAAACTGGGCCATAGTCGAAAACACTTCTGACACAGATATCCTTCAGAAGGGCCTCACAGAAACGGATAACTGGTGCCAGAGCCATGGCCTAAAGTTAAACGCCAAGAAATGCATAGTCATACCCTTTGGGAAAAACAAGGTTACCCCTAGCTACCATATAGGTGGCAATCCACTGAGCACAGAAGAAGTCATCAGGGACCTGGGGACCCAGGTTGACACTAGCCTTCGTTTGACACTCATGTTGCTAAAGTAGTCAGGAAAACCTTCTACAATGCCCACCTGATCATGAAGGGATTCACATCTAGATCAAGGGAGGTCATCGTCCCCCTGTACTCATCACTCATTAGACCTATGATTGAGTACAATGCCCCATTCGAATGTATCTGACCCGACACCTGCAGCAGCTGGAAAGGCCCCAAAAGTTCCTCACCAAAAGGATAAAGGGTCTCAAAATATGTCTTATGCTGCCCGACTGAAAGAACTCCAGCTCTATTCAGTCTCATACCGCTTGCTCAGAGGTGACCTGTGCCTGACATATAAGGCCATGTCAAACCCAGATTTGATGAATATGCTTCACCTCAAAAATCTAGATCCCTCAGAACCACAAGGGCGGAGACTTAAACCTTGACACGGTTATTAATAGAACGTGCTGGAGGGACAGATTCATCACCCAGAGACTCCCTATGCTGTGGAACAAAATCCCAGTACATGTGAGGCAGAGCACCTCGCTGGCCTTGTTCAAGAGGAATCTTGACCAATGGATGGGAGATCGCAGATATACCCCAGGGATTACTTCAGTGTCACTGCTTGACAGAGGCACAGCAAAATAATAGGCATAGTTTTATTCAAACTAAAGGGGTGGCGAAAGCCACATAACTATGGGCTAGGCTTATAAATGCCCTTGGGCAGATAGCCTAGTATGAACCTATGAACCTATGAACCTATGAACCTATAAAGTAGTAAGTTTGTTTACTGAAGGGAAGGAAGAGAGAAGAGAAGTAAAAAGTTATAGGGGAGTGTTTACGGGGGATAATTACATTGGCAAGTCCATTTTTCATTAAGGCATTTTTTGTAGCGGTTTTGAATTGATTGGACTGTTCAAGAGATCGACTAGTGGTCGGCTATTCCAGGCCTTGGAAGGGTTAAGGCTATAGACTAGGTGACCCATTCTGGTCCTTGGTATGTAGATTTTTAGTAGGCCTTGTTCAGAACTGAGGAGTAATCCAGTGGGTGGGTAATGAGAGATTAGAGATGAGATAGTTGGACAGAAAGAGGGTTTGTAGAGAATGGAATGAATATTCTGAAACTGATTATACTGAAGCAAGTTATGTAATTCTAGCCAATTTAGTTCTTTTAGTGAGAGACAGTGATGGGATTTGTAAGAATTTTGGGCCGCAAATCTGGAAATCCTGTTATAAGTTGTTTCTAACTTTTTTAGTAGTCCAGTGTTGAGGCTGGTGAGAATTTGGGAGCTATAAAGTAAAGTGGGTAAGAGGTAGGCACTTGAAAAGGTTAGTTTCGCTGTTTTGGTAAGATATTTTTTGTTTCTGTAGAGGAGACCTAGCTTGAGATGTGTTTTTCGGATATAATTATTGAAGTGTAAATCAAAGGTTAGTCTATCATCAGTTTTGTACTGGTGTCCACCTGTATTTGAGTATTATTTTGTGACAGTATGGAGAAGGAAGACTTTATGTGGTTAAGGTTTTTAGGGAGAAAGAGTAGTAATTTGGTTTTCTTTGAATTAAGGATAAGTTGGTTTTCAGATAGCCAGTTTTCTACAGAGTTAAAAGAGGACTGTGTGTCTGATTTTAGCTGAGTTGGTGATTCAGCAATAGTGATAAGTGTAGAATCATCTGCATATTGTATCAGTGAGGATCTAGTACAGGAAGAGTAGAGAAGGTTGGTAAAGATGTTAAAAAGAAGGGTCCCAAGGATGGAACCTTGTGGAACATCCGCTTTAACAGGAAGAAGAGGTGAGAAAGCTGAGAGCCATTTGACTGATTGGAGTCTATCAGAGAGATAGCTGTTAAACCAAGATATGGTAGATGGAGAGAAGTGTAAGCTTGCTAGTTTAAGGAGAAGAAGTTTATGAGAGACTGTATCAAAGGCTTTAGAGAGGTCAATGAAGAGACAGGAAATAAGTCTGTTACTTTCTCTAGTGATACAGAGTTTAGGAAAGACAGGAGAGCTATTGTAGTGCTGTGTATAGGTTTATAGGTTCATAGGTAGGTACTAGGCTATCGGCCCTGGGGCCTATACAAGCCCAGCCAAAAAGGTACCCTGGCTTTTGCCACCCAAGAAAATTATTTTCCAGTGCCACTGTTGAGCAGAGCCACAGAGGTGATCCCTGGGATGAATTTCCTACCTCCCATCCAATCATCAAGATTTTTCTTGAAGAGTGCTAATGAGGAGCATTGTTTGATATAGATAGGTAGTTTATTCCAGAGTATGGGAAGTCTCTGGGACAGGAATCTATCCCTCTGGCATGTTATGTTTATTGTGTTGACAAGGTTTAGGTCCCTAGATCATGTAGCTTGGAAGGACTGGGAGTTCTTTAAGTGGAGCATGTCCAGCAGCTCTGGGTTTGACATAGCTTTGTATGTTAGGCAGAGATCACCTCTGAGTACGCAATATGCGACGGAGTAAAGCTGGAGTTTTTTGAGACGGCCTGCGTAGGGCATCTGTTTGAGGTCAGTAATCCTCTTTGTGAGGTATTTGTGTATGGGATGAAAGCCATGTTGGGTAGGTATGAGTAGATTTTCTTGCAGGAGGTAGTGTAAGACTTGATTGTGTATACATTTTCCAGAATTTTGGAGAGTGGTGAGAGTATGGCTATGGGTCTAAAATTAGTTATATCTGTGGAGTTTCCTCTTTTGTATATTGGAAGGGTGTAACATTGCTTCCAGATGGAAGGGACTGTGGATTCTGTGATAGAGCGGTTTATTAGAATAGAAACTGAGAAAGCAAGAACATCAGCAGCAACCTGAAGGAATGCAGACGGAATGTTGTCTACAGATGCGGAGCAAGGTTTTAATTTAGATAGTAGAGTTTTAATATAGTTAGTGGAGACAAGTTTCAGGGAGAAGGTAGTGGTAGGGTTACTACTGATGGAAGAGTTTGAGCTATTAGGTCTATTATTGTTGGTGGGATGGTTTGTGTCTTGATTTAGTAATTTGGATATTGAGTCTATAAAGTAGTTGTTAAATATGGAGGCAGTTTCCTCATGTATTTTGTCAGGATGAGGGTTAGGGTAGGCTTGCGTACCTGGGTGTAGTACTTGATTTACAGAGGGCCAGAACTTTTTAGGGTTAGATTTAAAGGTAGAAGATGGGTTATTATAGAAGTTTTTCTTATCTTTATTTGTGTGACTTTTGGCAAGATTTCTAAGTTCTTTATATTTCTGGAGGTCTGGTTGATGTTTAGTTTTAGTCCAAATTTTCCATGCTCTGTCTTTATTTTTTAGTAGTGCACATGTGTTTACGGTCAGCCATGGGCATGGGGCTATGTTAGACTTTATGTGGACTGTTCTAAGGGGTGCCACAGAATTTAAAATATTAAGGAAAGTGGAGTTAAAAAGTGAACAGCTTCATCCAAAGGGAGTAGTTTTAAGGGATTCCAGTTCACTTTTGATAGTAAAGATTTGAAAGTTTTAGGATTTAAGTTTGTTAGTTGTTGGTGTTTGAAAAACCTTTGAGGTTTAGCTTGATGGGATGTGTATCTTAGTATTTTTGCTGGACAATGATCACTTAGGGAATTTGGTAGCATTTCAGGGTTATGGTATTTGGAAGGGTGAGAGACAAGAATCCAGTCAAGGAGAGATGAGGCTGTATGGGAGTTATTGAAATAAGTGGGATCAGAGATAAGTTGAGTAAAGCCGTAGACATTAAGGTAAGGTGTTGTGAGGAGTTTTGAGCAGAGAGAGATAGCCAGTTAATGTTGACATCCCCAAGAATGATAGTTTCATTTGGGATGTGTTGGGAGATATGAACGAGCATATTTTCCAGTAGGGGGATATTATCACCTGGTGAAATGTAAATTGCTAAAATGGTGATAGTGGAATGGCTATTAATATTTAGGTTTACAGATAACATTTCAGCTGGGGAGAAGGCTTAGGATGTAAAAGTAGAGTTAGAAATGATAAGGTGGTTAGAGTGTAGGATAGCAACACCTCCACCTTTCTTGTTTGGTCGATCTAGACGGTGTATGCTATAGCCAGAGGGCAAGATCTCTATATCTTGGTGTTGGGATTTCAATCAGGTTTCGGTCAGAACAAGGATATCAGAAGTATGGTGGGAGATCCAAGCATGTAGTTCACTTACTTTGTTCAGAATACTCCTAGTGTTTATTGAATAGAAGGAAAGATGTTTGTTTGGGATATTATTAACTTTGGGGTTAGGAGGGCTAGCAGGGGAGTGTGTTGGACCAGGGTTGGGATGAATGTCTTCAGCTAAGAGAATGCTTTTGTGGAGGTAGATGAGTTTGAGCATATTAGCAGTGGGGTGTAGTATTTAGTTTTGTGTTTGGTAGGGGTGAGTTGGGTGTTAGATAAATGTATTTATGGTAAGGGAGTATTTAATGAGAAGATGGATGGAAAAATGGCAAAGGTTTGGTGATTATTTATATGGCTACAGCAATTTGGATTTGTAGGGGAGATATGTTTGGGGTGTAAGTGGATGTTAAGTGATGTGAGTATAAGGAGGAGGAGTAGGAGAGGCAGTAATAGGATGGATGTAGTTAGAAATACATAGATTTTACTGTTCGAGGAATACATATTGTAGGGTGTTTTTAGTTACTAAAATGCACGGGAGTACAGTTTTTTGGTTTATTAGATAGCGGATAATAATGTATACCAGCTAGTACCAGTGGGGGGAGGGGTGAAGTTAGAATATTTTGTTGTAGCAGCAAGTGGGTTAAGGTATAGTCTATTATGGAGTGAAAGACAGGAGGGGGAGGGTTATTTTGTGGGAGGTGCAAAGTAGTTAGCTATAAAGGAAATGATATGGGGGTGGGAGATGAGCGAAGTGAGCCCGAGTGAAGTGAAGTGAGCCCCAGTGAAGCAAGGGCAAATGGAGTGGGTTGAGCCAAGCCCAGAGTCAAGCACAATTACTAAAAACTCTAACAGAATAAGGCTATGTACTGTTCATAGTAAGAATAAGAGGTTTTGTTATGTAGTAATATCAGGTAAGAAATAACTTAAAACAGGCTGGGTAAGAAATATCACAACACAGGCTAGAGTCCAGCATGTAATAGACATAAGTTTGTTGAAGCTAACAGGCAGTCTATTAACAAATGGGGGGGGGGGGGTTACTTGCTGCCAAGCTACTTTACAGCATACCAACTTGCTAGAGAGTACAGTAGATAACGCCTTAAATACGTATATTGTAAAATGTAAAAACTAAACCAACATACTTTGCAGATAAGGAGATACTGCAAGGTAAGAGAACAGAACTGTGTGATGAGTGAGTTTTGTTGCAACCATTTAATGCAGCATGCAGGACTGGAGATGAAAAAAACAAACTCGACTGATGGTTTGCAGATAAGGAGACACTGCAAGGTAAGAGAACAGAGCTGTGTGATGAGCGAGTTCCATTGCAACCGTTTAATGCAGCATACAGGACTGGAGATGAAAAAGACAAACTCGACTGATAGAGAGCAAGCTGAGGGAATGCAGTTAAGGAGTCAACAGCAAGGAAGAAAACAGTTTGAGAAGAAGGTTGAAGGCATCATCTTAGCCTAATATAGTGACACTGACCACAAGTGGTTTAAAACACTTAAACTGTAGATGACACCCACGCAATCCTCACTCAGGGAAAGTATTTTCAGTAATTAGCAGGCACAATTTTAATTTACTTTGGACAGGTGGTCCATATCTGTGAAGATATTTGGGATAAGAACTGAACTACAATCATGAAAGCAAAATGTGACATCACTGGCATGTGCAGTACATAATAAGGTTTTGAGACCTCTGTTATGTGTATGTTACAGACAGTACTATATAACAACTGCAGAATTAGAGTAGAATTTGAGGAGCAGAGTTCCAGCTACTTAAAAAATAAGTTGCCTCTTCTCTGCTAAAATGCTGAGCCCACCTGGGAATGATATGATGAATAATAGAAGCTTTTTTTGAGAAGTCAAAATGCATCATAATCCAATGAACTTAAAATTGTCCACTTAGGTGCAATTTCATATTAGTGTGTTTTCAAGAAGTGCCAGTTATTCATATCTTATCATTTTTTGCAACGACTAGCTATTCCCTCTCCAATAGCAGTAGTCCATTTGCGTTGAAATACTTGCTAGATTTATGGACATTTCACTTTCTTGATTCTTATCTTTAAACATTACAGATGGACGTTTCAACAGTCCTTAAGCTCCAGAGTAAGGGTAAGATTCCTATGTCATAATCTACTAACCTAATTCTCCCCAGCTCTTAAACTTTGAGAAATCTGATTGGAATTAAAAAGACAGAAGTATAAAGGGGACTTTCTAGTAGAAAACCTACATTACTGGGGACCAAAGCAACAATGTAATCATCACAATATCAAAGTGACCTACCTGTTGGCTAGTCCATTCATCTGTATTCCCATACCCTACAGCATCACAGTATGATTGCTGCTAAAATCCAAACATTCTGGCATTAATTTTGAGTGTCCCAGAAGGGAAAGAGGTGGTTTGTCCCATACAACTCACACAAATAAGTTGCAGAAGGTTACCACAGAAAGATATCCAAGTTCCATTAGCTGATACTTCAACATGTTACATGTGGCAGTGTCCATTCACCATTGGTTGGAGGTTCTCAGTGAGAAGAAGAAAGGAGATTTAATATTTGCCTTTTCACCTTTTGCTGTTCTCTGAATTTGGGTGATCTCAGCTGGGAATCTAGTATAGAGGGATAAAGCTACGACTCTGATGCAGGTGACCTCAGTTTGGTTAGTGGCTTGGGTGTCTGAGGCACTGCCAGGGGAGAATGAATATGGTCATCCTGGGAAGTGCGGAGGGAGAGACATGTGCACAGGGCACATAAGACAGATTTCTCTGGAAGAGAATGGGATAAGTGATATACAGTAAACTTTCAGTTAACCGGAATTCAAGGATCCAGCACTCTCAAACAATTAGTAAAAAATATTGAAGAAATACAGTACAATTTTCATGTGTTAGAATTTCTGCTTTCCTCCTGCAGAAACATACCTTAGATTTTTAGAGTTTTAGAGTTTTAAAAAGGAAGATAGGAATAAATTCCCTCTCTCCCCAACCTGAGAACAAGTCAAACCAAACAAAGAGTATAGGGTACAGTATTAGTCAGGCCTATTTTTAATAGTGACTCTCAAGCAACCAGAAACTACAGTTATCTGGCATCTACCAATCCCCATGGGGGCCAGTTAACTGAGAGTTTACAGTAACCCCTATTCCATTAAAGCATTATAACAAAATTAATAAAAACTTAGAAACAAAGATTTCACTTTACCTCGTAACTACAACAGAAACTATATATGACATAGCCCATTCAGAAACATCCATATGACCTCAATAAAGCCATTTAGACCAGAATAAAAACATCTACACTAAACTAAATTATTCTAACTGAAGCGCTTATCTAAATTAGAAGCCTAACACACAGTAACATAGCTCTCTCTGTTCTATTAAATCTTTATAACAAAATGAATACAAACTTACAAAAAAAAAAGATTACATCTCGCCTCCTAACTACAACAGAAAACCATATATGAGACAGCCCATTCATAAACATCTATATGACCTAAATAACCATATTCAACTGACAAACTACAAGTAAATGGAATATGTTGGGATCTGCTTGTTTAATAAATATAATATTTGTTACTGTAGGTTTAATGCACTTATTTCATGACTGATGGCTTTGCCACATGTCACAAAATTTATTTCCCGAACCTATTGTGCAAGGTGTCTAATTCAACTCACAGCAGATCCTAGCATAGTCCATATGAATGTGTAAATCTACTTATACTGTGGTATAGATCATTTATGCTACGTGCCAGAGCTCTAATTCTAACAATGTGGCTACTGACTTTGCTCCTATCCTGCCTTAACGAACAGTTTTGGTGATTTCATGCCATCCAGTGTTATACCACCAGGGCCATATTATAATCTATTTATGGCGCAGTACGTGGTCAGTGGTATACCACCAGGGCTGTATTATAATCTATGGTGCAGTACATGGCTAGTGATATACCACCAGTGCCATATTATAATCTATTTATGGTGCAGTACATGGCTAGTGATATACCACCAGGGCCATATTATAATCTATTTATGGTGCAGTATATGGCCAGTGGTATACCACCAGGACTGTATTATAATCTATTTATATTGCAGTACATGTAACAGACATTGGTTGAGCTGTGACAAGTAGGTGCATTTCTGTCATGTGATGTAACAGCAGCAGTACCTCTGCCATAAGGTATAATATGCCTTTGCAGCCTACTTGCCCATAACAGCCTTGGACATCTATCACAAGACTAGAGGAAAAAAGCTTTACTGCCCATGATGTCATCTTACCAAAATTTTATTTCCTCCATTTGGTTTTCTAAGTTCAGCTGTCTCCCACTGATGTTTGTTCTTTTCAATAGCTTGTTTTGTGATTCCATATATATATTTTTTTAATTTAATTTCACTAGCATATTTACTCTTAATAATATCAGCTGCAAGTTTGTTATAAATGCTGTGTGCCCACCTTGAGACAACTTTCCTTCTTTCAGTTATTAGTACATTTTGCTGACAACAATGTAAAGGTTTTACTTTTTAAAAATTAAGTTTTAATGATAATAATACAAATATTCAATTTATAGAACAAGCATTGATTCAGAATGACATAAATTTTGAGGAAAGAAACATTTACTCTGTTACAAGTATTCACAGCTATAAATGTAATTGCTGCTATGAAATGTGTTGTATGCTAGCAAGCTTTTATTGAAAGGTATAGCACAGTAGAATCAAAGACAAAATTGTCTTCCTCTACTTGTATTAACCTGACCTGATCTTTTTTTCTACGCTTGTTTATGTGTCATTGCCATGTAATTTGATGTCATAAACATATATTATGTTGTCTTTTGATTAACTAGCATAGTTAGCTTTCTCTTTAAATGAAAGTATTGCATATTTTGCAGGAAATGCAATTGAAATAAAGGATAATGGGTCTATATTAGTTAAATGAAAACGGAGTTAAGTGAAACCCGTTTGAGCGACACGCAATGAGCGAAAGCAAGAATGAACGCAGATCGCCGTAGGGAATTCTTCCATTTACTTGAATGGAGTGCGATCTCGGAGTTGGTATGTTTAAGTAGTGGGGGTATGGCGGGTGCAGTGGGGCTTGCCCCCCTGCATAAAACAGTTAGTGAAAGATTTCGTGTATTCCTTCTTTTATTTCTGTTCTTCGATATTTGCACTTTCGCTCACTGCATGTCGCTCAAACGGGTTTCGCGTAACCCAGTTTTCGTTTAAATAATATAGACTCAGGGTAACAGCCAAAGGTCTCTTGCACCAGCTCACTTTAAAATAATGGTGTTGTGTGTTACATTAAACATAATGTTTCTGGCTTTTTATTAGTATTCTAAGACCTTGCTTTATCTCTTTGCTTAAAACAGTAATACATTTGTTTATAATATGTTTGCAGTATCACTCTAGCTATTTTGAAATATTTTATAAGCAATGTGAATTGAGTTGTATAAAATGTGTGTACATACAAAATGTCTCTTTGGTTTGCCATTAGAAATTTATACTGATCTACTTGCAACCCCATTACATATTTTCTTGTGGCATAATAGTTACTTTACTGCCAAAAATTCTGATAGAAGAGCTGTTTGTATGCTCAAAACTAAGCATCTCCTCAAGATTTTGGCTAGGTGATCAGTAAAACGAAATGTAGTACCAGACCCAGATGTTCAAAATAGCCATGAGGCTCTCAGCTATTTAATCACGAACTTGTATTTTATGTCAACAAGTAAAACAAAAAAGAGATGGAGCAACCAACACGGCTAAAAACAACTGAAAATGTTTATTAAATAAATTAAGTAATAAAAAAAAATCAGTTTTTTTAGCCATGCTGGTTGTTCCTTCTCATTTTTGTTTCAATGTGCCTTTTGTTGGAAGACCTTTGGTTATGGTGAAATCTAATTTACTTTGGTTTTATGTCAACAAGACCATAAGCCAATTAGTTTAATTTTACACTCTTTGAGTATCCATAAAGCATGCACATATGAAGGGATAAATATCTGAACATCAGAAAAACAAATGTACCATATTGGTTTGTAGAGTTTATAAAGTGATGTGCAAATTGGATATATTACCAATGAAAGTAATTAAAAATATGATTTAAAATATTTAAAGTATTCTGATAACTGGCCAGGTGTTATACAGGAAATCAATCAAACATGCCAAATATTTTCTGGTGACCTGTTTCCTATGTGGCACAGGTGAAGACACTGTATGAGCTAGTATGCACAAACCAGTGTCATAAAGGGATTTATTTATTTATTATACCATGACCCCCCCAAAACGTGCACGCTGATTGGCCAGCGTGCCCGTTGTAAATCGAGTTATACTAATGGAAAAAGGTCCGGTCGCCCGGACTTTTTTCCATTAGTATAACTCGTTTTTTTAAAACACTGTCTTGCTATGTTAAATAGGTTTAACATAGCGAGACAGCTTTAAAATAAGCAACCGTTGCTTATTTTAAAGCTGTCTCGCTATGTTAAACCCCTTTTACATAGCGAGACAGTGTTTTAAAAGCAACGGAGAAAGCAAGATCTCCGTTGCTTTTATGTCTCGCTATGTTAAATGAGTTTAACATAGCGAGACAGTTTTAAAATAAGCAACGGAGATGTCCGTTGCTTATTTTAAAACTGTCTCGCTATGTTAAAACTCATTTAACATAGCGAGACACTAAAAAAAAGCAACGGAGATCTTGTTTTCACCGTTGCTTTTGCCCACAGCTCTGATGTACTGCGCAGGCGCGCAGTACATCAGAACTGCCGCGGATGCCAGACATCTGCGGAAGGGCAGTAAACAGGCATTATACTATGCCATTATTTAAGAAAAGTAATAGTTTCTTTTCTTAAACAATGTCATGGTATAATAGCAATAACCCACTTCTGGGTGTGGGTAATGCTAAATTTACCCACGGTTGGCTTTGTTTGGTCCTCGGGCCTCGGGACCAAACCACGCCAACCGTGGGTAAATTTAGCATTACCCACACCCAGGCGTGGGTTATTGCTATATTAATTTATTTCTATTTGCTTATTGGGGTAGTGCGCTGGTTAGAAGTGACCATTTATAGGCACGGCCCAGGTGAAAAATAAAAAAATTCACAATTGAAATTACAAGGCAGGTTGAAGACAAAGAAAAAACAGCAGAATTTCTGAAGTGATCACAAGTGCCAAAATACCTTATGTGATTCACAGCACAGTATAATCACAATACAACAAATGAATTGTGCTTGATTTTTTGTGTCTTTATAAAAATCAAATTATTGTTCAAGTTCTGTCTGCTTTGAAGACGTCTTCTTTTTCTTGATAAATGATATATGTATAATAAAATACAGTCAAAATTTTCAAAACATTTATCACAGAAAGAATTTAGACCAAGTAGCAGTAAATATTCAACAATAGAAGGAATCTAATTTATTTACAAAGGAGACCAACTGAGAATTATTAAAGGACCAATATGTAATAATACAATAATTCATGCACTAAATAAACTCTGGATCCTTTAACCACTGCATACTCTAGCAGCAGTTTGTTTGTGCTCACAGCCTAAATGCAGGTACAGCTTCTGTGAAAGAAATGGATTTATGGTCTAAGGACAAAAATTAAATCATATGTTATGTGAAGTTAGTTATAACTTTATTAGGGGGCATGATAAAGCAGTGCATTTGTGTGATGAGTTAATGCCTCTGTGAAGGGTGGATAAATTCTCACTTGTCTTTGTAGTGCCTTCTCCAAATTTCAGTCAATTATTCCCATTTTAAAGGTTTTCCTACAAGCTGTTGATAATCATTTTTCAGCTCACAGTTTTTTGAAAATTAAATATGAAAAACACAATTTTGTTTGAGGGGGACAGCCTCCCTGTACCCTCTGATGTGGGGGGCTGGCCCCCACAGATATATATTATACATAAATATACATATACATATATCAAATCCACAGTCTCACCACAGTAAAGAAAAGTGGAGAAGCCCCTAAAAGGCTGCTGACTCTCACAATACAGCACATCACGTTGAGACTCACCACAACATTAAATTTGTGCAATTAAACCAACCACCAATGATCACCTGTAATTATACACATTTCAAAAGTGTTCTACTTCATATCAGCTAAACTGATTATGATGTTACTGTTGATCAGTTTCAAACAGACAGACAGAAAATGATGTTTCAGTCCCCTGTTAACAATATAGTAGGACAATCAATATACTAAAAACATTTTGAAAAAATAGTGTAAATATTCCTTATGAGTGGTAAATGGGTATTCAGAGAACTAGTAAAAATAGTTGCAATACAGTTTTTTTATAAGAACTAATAATATAGTGCCTATATCCTCCAATATTATTGACTTTGTGAATGAAACTATTAACTATGATTATTACAGCTACCCACAGCTTTCCTGCCATAATTTTACTGTAAAGATGAAATTCAGTATTTGCTTTTAATAGAATCCACCTATTTGCCTTCTGCACACATTTCCTGAACACATAAATAACTTATCTGTTATTCTCAGATAGTCTTAAAATTTATTTTTATTTAAGACTAAATTGCTTACCATTGACAAGAAGTACATAAAGTTTTCATATATACATAACAATTGGTGATACTAAGAAACACCATAAGATTTATTTTTGTTCATTTTTTTATTAGGTTCATAGGTATATACAAAGCTAATGACCACGGGGGCCTTTATAAATCTAGTCATGCAACCCAACCCAGTTGTGTCCCTTTGTATCATGGGCGTTTATTAGGAGGTGGGGTATGTTAAGACGTTTCCACAGGTTATGTGGGGGCTATGTTAGTTTGGGCATTACTGACTGCCTCTGTCAGAGATATGAGGTCCAGACCCAGGGTGAATTTCTGATTTCCCATTTGTTAACCAGGGTAGTAGACTTGTCCCCTGACTCTTTTCAGACGTGACCTAGGCTCAGAGAACAAATACTCTACATTCAGTAAAACAAGAGTATAATTATACAAATTCAGTGTATAGCAAATAGAAAATATAGCACATGCACAAAAACAATATAAACATGAACCAATAATAGATGTGCACATTATTATGTTATTATGCAATTAAGGGGATACAACACTCATGGGAAACAAGGACAATAAAGAAAGTTTATAAAGAGAAGAGCGGTATGTCTACTACAGTGACGGATAGTAATATCTTGTATGCAATATTTATAAATACTGACTGAGATAATTTGGTGGAATTGAAGTGTTTTCGTTCTAAATTTGTGAAAGACCAGTAATCTCAAGACTTGTTAACCATTATCGCTAAAGCAGTTACACATGGCTTCTTTCTGTAGGATCTTCTTTACAGCAGCCTTAAATTATGGTAAGGTTTGTAGAGTTTAACTTCAGTACAGAGTCTATTTCAGGTGGCAGGTCCAAGTCTGGAAGAAACTCTTTCCCCTATAGTGGTTTTGAAATGTGGACAGGTAAGGGTAAGGTTGTTGTACTAGCTGGTCCTCAGGTGTTCTATAGGTGCTCCCTGAACTGTCCAAGAAGGAGAAAGAACATAGCCAAATTCATGAATGCCAACACTATCCCCCGGATTCTGCAAGCCTTGCATGGCATGCAGGATTAGTACAGGAGCTTTAGCAGGCAATATGTCTGCCGTGCAATCCAGGAATAGCCTGCAGGGGTGTGCACGAGCACTCCTGCATTAGTCCTGCACGGACTAAGCCCCTGTATGCAAATCACCCCATTTGCAGGAGAAATCCATGCAAATGAGGTGAATTTGCAATCCAGGAAGCTTGAAACTGGCCGTGCAGGACTAGTGTAATCTGCAGAAATGTACTCGGTTAGTAACCGAGTACATTTCTGCAAAATCCAAAACGAAACCAATGACAACTCCAAATAAAGGCTGCATATCAGTCAGGAAGTATGCCAATGGCCAAGTATAAGGCCACTGGCATTGCAAACAGCTTAAAAAAAAAAAAATCAACTTTCATTTTTTTTAGCCAATCTCGGCTGTTTAAGCATAGGGCAGTGGCACGCAAACGGGATCTGGGGGGGGGGGGTAAGAAAATAAGCCTAAAATAAGCATTCTAACAAAAATCACTATTCTGCTATGAAAGTCAATGGCAGGCAAAAGACAACATGGCCTGTGAGTAGTGGTTGCTAAGGGGGAGGCTCAGTGTCAGACATGTAACTATGCATTAGCAGGCAATCCAATGCAAATGAGGGGAATGATAGTGAATCCAAGTTTTCCCCAGCATGCTAGTCAGGTACC
Source organism: Protopterus annectens (assembly GCF_019279795.1). Taxonomy (NCBI): domain Eukaryota; kingdom Metazoa; phylum Chordata; order Ceratodontiformes; family Protopteridae; genus Protopterus; species Protopterus annectens. The sequence continues at coordinate 1,659,482,585 of NC_056735.1, read as the reverse complement.
GACAGTGTAAGATTAGGAATAGCTTGGTGCAAGCCTAAGGAGTTAACTGACATCATAGGTGTGTGTGTCAGGCATACTGTAAGCGGATTGGAGCTCTGTGGCTCAGGTTTGCTCCACGCTAAGCACAGCTAAGCAAGGGGGTGTGTCTGAATCTGCCTAGCACTCTTTACATTGCCTAAGAGGGTGTGCGTGTCGTGCACTGGGGTTTAAAGGAAAAAAAAAAGTTAAACCAGGAAATAGCAGCACTATGCACATTTGAGCACTTGGTTGGTGCAGTGCGGCCCGGGCTTAAACAGGAAGGCAATGGGAAGGGAAAACAGCAGTAGGAAGTTAATCAAGGAGAACTAGCAAAGCTGTCAGGTGAAATTTATCAGAATCAGCCAATTACACAGGCAGCAGACCAGCCCAGCCTAGAACACTCCTATAAACTATGCAAACACCTTCCCCTCTGATTTTTCCCATACTCTAAACCACCGGTGTATACAAGCGGGGACCTTTTAACAAACAAAACTACAAAACGATAGGGGCTGCAGCAGGCAACATAGAACAACATGTGCAAGAGGCTGAGGGTGGTGAGGATGCAATTGCTGCTGATCAACCCACAGTGAGGAGATGGAGAAGAGTGTACAGACCCAGGGTGACCTACCAGGTGCTACATGAGCTGGAGATAATGGAGAGCTATAGGTTGGACATGGACCTCCTACAGCAAATTGCTGAGCTGTGCTGGCCATGCCTGACACACCGAACTGACCAATGGGAACCCATCCCAGTGGATACCAAGGTATGTGTAGGCCTAGGAATACTAACCACAGGTACCTTCCAAAGCTCAACTGGGGATATCATGAGGATCTCACAGGCATCAGCATTCAAAGTATTCCACCAGTTCCTGGATGCCATGTCAGCACATGCCAGAAAGCAAGTATATTTCCTCAACACCCATGAGGTGTTGGCCAGCAATATGCGTCTCTTCCACCAAATAGCAGAATACACTGAGGTAGTGGGTGCTATAGACTGCACGCGCATATGCATCAAAGCACCACCTAGTCATCGGGGTAGGGCCTACATCAGCCGCAGGGGCCTCCCCTCCATCAACTGCCAGGTCATGTGCAATGGCCAGGGCATTTTAATGAATGTGTGTGCTGACTGCCCAGGAAGCTATCACTATTCCCACATTTGGCATCTGACGCAGCTGTACCAGAGATTTGCCAATGGGGACATCTCTTATGGTCACCTAGTGGGGGATTCTGGTTACACACTGGAGCCATGGCTGATTACACCTATCAGAAATGCACACACACCTGAACAAGAATGTCATAATGAGGCACATGCACAGACCAGACTTATAATAGAGCATGTGTTTGGGATACTTAAGTCATGGTTCCGGTGTCTAGACACATCCGGTGGAGCCTTGCCTACTCTCCAGCTACATGTACTCAGATTGTTATGGTATATGCCATGCTACACAATATGATCCTGTGGAAACACCTGCAGCAGGAACAGCACGGGGCAGGACCACACAGCCCCCCACCAATGCTAAGGCCTGCTAAGGCACAGAGTGACTTGGAGGAGGAACAACCTGAGCCTGTCCCAGTAGGCAGATGGAAGCGTTCCCAGTATGCCCTGGCCTTGGCAAAGAGGCAATGCATAGCACATACACTGACACAGTAGGGACCCAGGGAATGACACCTCTCTCTGACTCACACATACAGTAAAAGGGATGCCAAACATGACACTACCTGTGCTCAACCATGTATAGGGAGTGTACTATGTGCATCTGACATAGGCAGCCCTCCAGTACCATCCTCAATCCTGGCACACCCACAAGGTAAGTCAATCAACCTACCAATTGCCAAATGGAGTAGAATGTGTCATTACCTGTATCTATGGTATGGATGTGAGCATGCAAGGGAATTAGGTGGCTGAATGTTATGGCAGCAGATAGTAGACACCCATAGTGGCACCATGACATCTGTAAGACATACTGGAGTCACCATAGTGGCCAGTACTACAGAGGGTGACAAAACCCACTGCAGGAAATGTGCTGGGTGGCATGTATGTCCATATGACTCACACATGCCAGTCAGGGAGGTTCACATACCCAACAACAGTCTCAGCCAGCAGGACAGGTCTAGACAAACCCAAACAGAGCCTGTGCTGTGGCCTCTGAATGATGCCTATGGGTAACCTCCCCTCCAGGCCTACACAGACAGACTACAGCAGGTCAGGCAGTGGGATGTTAGTTCTGAAGGGTAGGAAGTCAGACACTAATATGTAGGGCAACCAAAGCTAAGACCTGTAGTACGCTGATATGCCTCTTGTCAGTAGGATTGGTTAGAATACAGAATGAAATGGAATACCTGACATACCAGTACAGCCATAGCAAATGTGTGCAAGTGCCAGGTGTGCCCCCCCATCCTATCTAGACATGTAGAAACAGTAAGGTGTGTGCTCCAAATCATGTGTAGAAATATAGATACAGTCAGGTGTGCCCCCCCAATCCTGTGTAGAAATGTAAAAACAGTCAAGTGTGTTCCCCCACAACCCTATGTAGAAATGTAATAACAGTCACATGTGCCCCCCACTCCCATGTATACATGTAGAAACAGTCCGGTGTGCCCCCCCCCCAAATCCTGTTTAGAAATGTAGTAACATTCAGGTGTGCCTCCCCAATCCTGTGTAGAAATGTAAAAACAGTCAGGTGTGTCCCCCCACAACCCTATGTAGAAATGTAGTAACAGTCAGGTGTGCCCCCCCCCACTCTCATGTAAACATGTAGAAACAGTCAGGTGTGTCCTCCCAATCCTGTGTAAAAATGCAGTAACAGTCAAGTGTGGCCCCCAATATTGTGTAGAAATGTAAAAACAGTCAGGTGTCCCCCCCACAACCCTATGTAGAAATGTAGTAACAGTCAGGTGTGCCCCCCCACTCCCGTGAAGACATGTAGAAATAGTCAGGTGTGCCCCTAACCCCAATCCAGCATAGAAATGTAGTAACAGTCAGGTGAGCCCCCATGCCTGTGTAAACATGTGGAAACACACAGGTCTGGTCCTTCCCCCAATCCAGTGTAAAAATGTAGTGACACTCAAGTGTGCCCCCCCCAATCCTGTGTCGAAATGTAGTAACATGTATGAGTAGGTATAATACGAGTGGAGCACAGATGTCCAGAGGTGGCCAAGGTAGCTGGATAGGTTGTAGCATTTGCACAATATGCAGGTCTGTGTGTGTTAGGATGGTGTGTGTTACATAATGTGTGAGAGTGGTCAGTATGTATTCATGTTGAGGTAAGACCTGTTGGCCATTGCCCACTACTGCTGATAACAGGAACAAGTCCTCACGACTGCAGTGCCAAAGACAATCCCCCCAATATAACATGCTAGCAGTAAGCCATTCTAAATGTATGGTGGTAATATGTGTCTCCATCTGAAAGACTAACATGGCATGGCTGTTGGGCTACATATACAAGCAGTACACAGGGGAAAGTACCCCAGACATACAGTATATGTTGTGTCACCGTGAAATCGAGACACCCTTGGATTTGTACATATAGGTATGCATCACAGCAATTGGACCTGTAGTAGGGGATACTGGTGATGTCTGCCTGAACACCTGCAGATTACAAAGGAGGTAGGACTGATGTATTGGGAATCAGCTGATGTACCTGCACATGCCAGCATAACTGTAATGTCCCATGCATATCTGTGAATCAGATGCAAGTAGTGTCCATAACACACATGCACCCATCCATGCAAACACCACCCACAGGCACATCTCTGGCAATATCCCTGCTGTGGGGAATGGGTACAGTGAGACCCCACCTGTATATGGCAATAGGGGAAGACTGCAGCATTTGTCCTATGCAGGTGTGTTCCTAGCTGTAGGTAGCACCCTGCCAGCATCCACACCACCTGATCAAGACTGATAGAAGGTATCGGCATGAATAACTATCACACCAATCCTGTCACCCCAGGGGAATATACTGTATGGTGGTCTGGGACTGTAGGACTGACAGAATGCAATGGGCTGCCACATCTGGCCTGTACCAACACCAAATGCCCCACTGCTACCTGCCAAAGGTCCATGTCTCACATGTACTGCCAATGCATGTTATGCCATGGACACCCAAATAACAACAGAAAAAACAAACCAGTGTCCAGAGTGGTAAGACCACCAAGAAGAAACAAACCACTCTGTGTTGCAACCTCAAAAAATGTAAGTCCAACGGGCATGGAATGATGTAGACAGGTAGTAAAACACAGGTTTATTGCTGTAACGAACACCAAGCATAAAATCCAATACAGGTAAAAGGCAGAGCGTGTAAATCCACCACTTCCAATAAAAACACAGAATTGCATCCAACACAGTCAAGCGCTTTTGTCCTGCTCTAGGACTTCTTCGGAACTGTGTAAACTTAAAAAACACCCACTTTTATACTAAACAATTAACCAATGACATCACAAAACCCGATTAACCCTATAAGTACTTAATAAGGATTGAGGAATTCTATTAGAATAAAAGTAAAAATAAATAAGAAAGAAAAAAATAAATGCGTTACATATATAATTTTTACATAAGCACATTTATTATTTACTATTAGAAAGTATCCTACCAAATCACAACACACTAGCCCTGTACTTAAATTCATGTTTAATTGATACATTGTCATTAATGCCCGGAATCACCGTGGCATTAAGCCTCAATTGCCATCTAACTTCTGCTCACCCCAAATTGTTTTTCCAATCCCCCCTTCTCAGGTTGTTATCAGTATCCTCCAAAATACCAAACAGAAAAAAAGTGACTGGGATAATTATTAATATGCCTATATATGGCATTATTTTCATTATGTTTTTTTTTCACAGCGTAAAGATGTTCATAAATCCAACTTCTGAAAAAGTTCTTTCCATCTTGCCCACATAAAAGTGTGGATATTCTTGACAAATAGCTATATAAACAAGACCCTTACTCGAACAGGAACCGGTAACAAACCCAAATAACATAACACACTCCACATAAGCCATATGCAAGGCCATGTGGACAAACCACAGTAACATGTCCACCATGCCCCACTGCATGAACTGTGGATCAACACTAACACACACCTGTGATGTGGTAATATTCTTAGGGAAAGTATCAGAGAATATATGCATAATGTATGGAAGAGGTTAGAATAACAGATGGGGGTGTGGGGGCATGGGCAGCATGGAATGTGCAGAGTCTGACACCAATTTATGTGCACACACTATCCCTGGCTGCAAACACATAAATGGGTGGCTACACACCTGCCCATACACCACAACAGGGTAAATGTCCTGACCCATGGCCCCTGCATCTGGCTAATCTGTGCAAATCTGTACAGCTGTGAGGCATTGCCACAGCAAGATAAGGCCATACTGCCATGTTGATGGGCGGACAAGTATGGGATGCTCTGCCAGCACTGTACCAAGGTGCTGAACTGGATACACAAACCCAGAACCAAGTGTCTGCAGCTCCCCCTCCAGAATGGCATAACTTACCATGAATACGTAGGTGTCTGCCCATAATACCGGACACAGCTGTAGTCACTCTTGTCCCCCAAGTCATCACTGTGAGCAAAACGTCCACATGACAGTACATGAGGACAGAAAACATCACTGTGTATAACAGTACACATCTGAATATCTCTGCTAACAGCAGTACTATGCAGCTGAAGCAGCACAGATACAATCACGTACAGTACATACTATCCCCTGCACAGTTTGTCCCCATATCGCAGAATGATTGATGGATAACCTGCAGAGACAGTATGCTACCTGTAGATGTACACAAAGGTCTGCACTTCAGTACAAACTACCTGGACTCGATCCACACATTCAATACAGACGAGCATACTGGGCATGCTCACACACTTACAGAAATGAAGGCAATGTCAGTCAACAAAATACTGAAAGGTCATACTGGATATGCTCACACACTTAAACAAATGAAGGCCATGTCTGCAAACACCAGTGGACCAGACATATCTGGCAGTCGCAGATGTTAGTGTAGATACTCCTCAGTATGCACCACTCATGCTTTGCACACACAGTGGATAGGAATACAGACATATATCTAAGGACAACACACTATAATAAGCCAAAGGTAGACGTACATAGATGTGTGGAAGAGGGTGACTGTGACAAGGAGCCATCCAAGCCTGTCCCACCCAGTACACAGCCAAAGGGCCACAACCACATGAGGTTCAGATGTCACTCACTGTAGATACTAGCAACCGGTATCTGTCAGCATTACAGACTATGTGTTGCAAGTGCTAGCTTTGCAAAATGACTGTACAAGGCAGTAGTCATCTGGCAGCTGTATACACGTACCTGTGAAATATGACCCTGCGTGTACCTGTATGTGGTGTGTCAACCTCTAGATGAATGGGTTATGGCCTATGCACACACACTGCCCTCCCCATAACCCTGCTGTAGTGTGATAAACTAGTTAGGTAGGAGTTCCAATCCCAGACATGGCAACTGTGTGTGTGTCGGTCTGTCTCTGTGTAGAGAACAATGCTTTTTAGGGTAGTCACACTCCCTACAATTCAAATGCTCTACTTTGGTAAGGCTGCTGATGTCATCCACCTAGAAATACACCTCTGGGAAGGTTGTTGTCCAGTAATCTCTGTAGTGCATCCCGTAACTGCGTACTGCTATAGTGTGATAAATTAGTTAGGTAGAAGTTCTAATCCCAGACATGGCAACTGTGTGTGAGTGTGTGTGTGTGTGTGTGTGTGTGTGTGTGTGTGTGTGTGTGTGTGTGTGTGTGTGTGTGTGCCTGTAAAAAGCAATTTGTTTTAGGCTAGTCACACTCACTACAATTCAAATGCCCTACTTTGTCAAGGCTGCTGATGTCATACACTGTGAAATACACTTTTCAGAAAGCTGTAGCTCAGTAATCTCCATGGCACATCCTATAACTGTGTACTGCTGTGGTGTAATAAACTAGTTAGGTCGGAGTTCTAATCTCAGACATTGCAAGTGTGTGTGTGTGTGTGTGTGTGTGTGTGTGTGTGTGTGTGTGTGTGTGTGTGTGTGTGTGTGTGTGTGTGTGTCACCGTCTGTGTAGAGAGCAATGCTTTTTAGACTAGTCACACTCACTACAATTCAAATGCCCTACTTTATCAAGGCTGCTGATGTCATACACTGTGAAATACACCTTTTGGAAAGCTATAACCCACTAATCTCCGTGATGCGCCCTATAACTGTGTACTGCTGTAGTGTGATGAACTAGTTTGGTAGGAATTCTAATCCTAATATCAGTGTATGTGTATTGCATGTAGAGTATACTGTCAACAAGGTAGCCATTGATCAGGGCAACTTATCTTATATGAGCTAGTCATGCCGCTCAACCTTTTAGAGTAGGAAATCTGGACAAAGCCATAACTAATGGAGGGGCAAAGACCCAAAAATAAGGACAATTTGTATATATTGTTCTTTCAAACTTAGAAGGTTGACAGAATAACAGGCTTTACATTAGCATGAATTTTCTGAAGGGTATGAAGTCTGAAACTCAAATGTCAGTCATTATTTTCTGACTTCAATTTACAATGAATTGCCAATGATTTCCTAGAAAACCACAATTTTGTGAAAAATGGACCAAACATATGAGGCAGAAATGTGTACAGTTGAGAGGTATGGTGCCTGTCAGTACTTATGGTGTGGTTATTGCATGTGTAATTTTCTGGAAGCCTATGGTTGTGAATATGGCAGTCCTATGCCTATGCTTATGTCCTCCTACCTTACTAGAGTATGGGTGTGTCACTGACAATTCTCAAAGGTATCACCTAATGCTGGCAGGAGGAATGACTTATTTGTGATATGCAAACCTGTTGGTCTTAAAAAAGACATTGCGGCCCATGTTGAGTGCATTTTTACCAATTTGTGGTATATAGCAGCTGTTCATATAGCCACATCTGTCTGTACAGCTGCTTTATGATATAACTCCATAGTTCTCATTTTCAATACTGTTAACTGCTCACCATCTTGGCCATGCCCCCTGCTTCTCTTTTAATCTTGAGAGGCAATATATCTGAAGGTCATCCTAGATCATTCATGCCCATTGATAGCTCTCAATCAGATATATACAACCCCAGCCATACCTTTCAACTGTCCAGATTTTCACAGAATGTCCAGATTTTGGCTCATATTTTTGGTCTGTTCCTCATAATATTCGTGGTTTTCTGGAAAATCACTGGGATACTCTAGAGATTGAGGTCACTAAATAATGCCATACACTGGAGTTTCAGACTTCAAATCCTTCAGAAAAAGTATGTTAAAACAAACCCTGGTACTCTAGCAACTTTCTCAGTTTATAAGAGCAATATTTAAAATCTGTCCCTACTTTTGGGCCTTTGTCCTCCCATGTTGTCAGGCTTTGTCCAGATTTCTTGCACTAAGAGGTTGAGAGGCATGATCCCAGCTCATTCACATTTCTCATTCTGTTATATACAACTCCTGCTCACTGATAGTTCTCAGTATGTTATATATAACCCATACTCATTCATAGCTGTCAGCCTCTTATATATAAACCCTACTCATTTATAGCGCTCATTACGTTATATAAAACCTCTATTCATTTATAGTTCTCAGTCTGTTATATGTAACACCTACTCATTTGTAGCTCTCAGTCCATTATATATACTCCTAAATCATTCATAGTTCTCAGTCTGCTATATATAACTGCTACTCATTCATAGCTCTTAGTCTGTTACATATAAAACACAGACGGTTATGATCAGGTCTCCGATTGTAATTATGTTATTATGTGTTTGAAACATGGATGCCAAGAAATTCACCTCAAGAACAAAGCATCCATTTTTAAAAAAACATAATAATGGGTTATGACTGGTGGGGCTTGATCATAACAATTTGTAGTGCATGGAGTTTTATCTACCCATGTAATACCCATTTGAAAAAAAAGCTGAAGTGTTTTACTGGCTTTGAAAGACAGTAAAGCACTTAGTGAGTACTGTTGAGTAGACAGCAAGTAATGAGAAAAATCAGGGACAGTTTTTAAATACTGACATAATTTAAATAGGTTACTTACTTTGACATAAGAGGAAAGATATTCAGGAAATGTTGAGAGTGAAGGAGCATTCCTTCCCTTATTCCTGACTGTAACAGTGCTGGGGGGTGTACCTTAGCCAATTCAAACACAGTTTAGACCAGTACACCCCTGCCTTATGATCTGTGGCCCTTATGGAGAGGGGCAGTTTGTAGATGCCCTAAGGCACAGGTATATACCAAAGCTGTTCTAGTCCATGAGCATTGATAATTAGGAAAATTGGGGCATGAATGGATCAGTTGAAAAAGGCTCTAGGGCCATTAGCCTAGTAACCTCCTATGAACATTTGTTACATACCTTGAAAGTGCTGTTACAGTCATCTTGCACTACAGAAGAGCTTAACAGGTTTATCTTTTTTCAGATTTTGGAATGTAATTATGGCACCCCATGTATTAATGCTTATTCCATCTGTTAGATACAGTCTGTGCTCACTTGTAGCTCTGTCTGTTGTAGAAAATCACAGCCCATTGATAGCTCTCATTCTGTTGTATAGAACTCCTGATCACAGATAACCCTGTTCATTCATAGATCTCTGTATGTTATATATAACCCCTGTTCATTGATAGCCTCAATCTGTTGTATATATAATGCCTGTTCATTCATAGGTCTCTGTATGTTAAATATACCCCCTCCTCATTCATAGCTTTCAGTCTGCAAAATATAATCCTTGCTCTGAGCAAGTTGCTCATTCTTAGATCTCATTTTGTTTTAGTAGAAATGGAGGTTGAAGTCAGAAATTCTGAAAGATAAATTATAAAAGCAGAAACACTATATAGACAATGTTATTTTCCATGTCTGCATTTACTAAACTAAATGGGTATGTCCTGAAATTCAAATGCAAAAAGCATATGAAGTTTGCAGCTGTAACATTTGTTCACTTTCTTGACAACGCTCATCTTACATTCTGACAAACAAAAATTCTCCTCAACAAGATGGCCTTTTTTGGAAGTCAGAGTGGTGAATAGTGTCTACTCAAATAATGTACATTTAATGCTCCTGCAGGTTGCCTATGTCATTTCCTGTTGCTTTAATATGAAATGCTAAGTGCATCAACCTGATTGATCCTCTCATATGGAATAATTTACCAAGACTTTCTTGCAGGAAATCGTTGTTTCCTTCTGCATTTTCCATCTGATGGCTAAATTTTAAAATGCCTTCTGAGGAAAAGAAAAAAAAAGTCATAACACGATCTACTGAACCAGTAGGCACAACAATTCTAATATTCCTCAAATAATTCTACCCATTTATAAAGCCATATCATTAGTGATGACTTCAGCAGCAGGCATTTCCTCCAATGGGAAAAACAGGTAAATAACTAAACGTCTTTAGTAATAACTGTATGTCTATGATTTAAAGAAAGAGCCTCATAATTATTGACCATTTTGCATCAGTATTTTTGAAATTATACTGTACACTTTTCTGCAAATTATGTTTTTGCAGTACTGTCTTTGAAAGAGTTTGTCAGCCTGCCAGCTATGATGATTTAGCGGAATAAGCCCTTCCTATGTCCGTGTGCACCAAGTTCAATAGCAGCTGAAGTGCCTGACGGCACTGGTTGGGGAGGATATGAGTGACTGGCTGCTATTGGCTTGCCCATCCTGGAGGAACATAGGTGCTCTGACTTTACACTTAGGTGACACCTAGTGAGGTATTAAATGTCACATCTGTGAATCATGAGCCTATGAGCATGAAGTGATACTCTACATTCACAGGTAGCTAGGACAGCTGGCAGAGGTAGGCTTCCTACAATAAAGCAGCAATATCAGAGCTCAAACGAGTTACCAGAAGGAAGGGGGCAATCCACAGGGAAGGTAGTTTCACAGGGCCAGTAAGTTGGCTCGCACCCTACCATCAGACTCTCCCTGTGGGAGAACCAGTGGGCAGATTGTACTACCTAGGCATGACTGAATGGACAGTTAGGCTCTTACCTAGCCTGTGGATGCCCAACTCTCATGAAAATAAGCAAAATAGCCAACAGGGTACAGGCAGTGGAGCTATCAGACCAGTCCTGCAAACTAACAAATAAAGTATTTGTTAGCCTGATCTTCCAATATTAAGATGCACAAACTTTGTTATGGCATAGGTAGGAAAAGTACTGGAACTAAAATCATAAATCTCTTATCACCAGCTAATGTCCACTCTAATAAAAATTAACGAGAAAAATAATATTTTTGAAACATTGCATCTGTGATTGCATTTCTTTACCTTTTAAAGGGTTTAATTTTTTACCATATCACCTCCTACCTTCTGTGCAGTATGTCTGTATTATAAGCAGTTCTTCTTTACTTTTAGAGAGGGGAAAACTTATTATGGCTTCAGAGGGTGATCTGTTTTACGGTGTTGAGTTGCCAGCCTAACTCCCAAACTTTCACAGAAGACACACACACACACACACACACACACACACACACACACACACACACACACACACGCACACACGCACACACACACAGGGCAAATTTACAGTGCCCAATCCACCTACAGCATATCTTTGGGATGTGGAAGAAAACCAGAGCACCCGGAGGAAACCCATGCAACCACAGGGAGAACATGCAGACTCTGCACGGAAGGCACCCTAGCCGAGGATCGAACCAGAGAACCTCTTGCTGTGAGGTGACAATGCTAACCGCTACACCACCATGGCCGCACTTCTTGCGTTCCACTTTACTAAAAAAAAAAAAAAAAGCTTGTTTTCTACCTTTCCTGTAACTAGTTTAGTCCAGATACAGATTTGCTGTATCTAGAACTGTTTGTAAGCTTCTGAGCCCGCCAAGCCTTTCTGTGTTGTAGGGAAGCCTTCTAGCTTATCAGTGGGAATGGTAAGCACTAGGTAGCCTATCTATCACAAGAGGAGTGGTTTCTGGCCTAGAAATTGTAGTATATTGGCTGTTTGGGCAGTTTTTCCATCTCTTTAAACTTTCTGGTTTAAAAGCCTGCATTTGCACTTGTTTCCCACCTATCCTCTAACTAGTCTAGTCCAGATACAGATTTGCTTTATCCAGGACTGTTTGAAAGCTTCTGAGTGGTGCCAAAGTCTGCTCTTCAAATTTTCCCTTAGATCTACTAGTTCTCTCCTCCTGCACTTTTACTAGCTTATTAGTCTAGCACTTTACCAGACTTTTTGTAGCAATTATTGTAGCACACAAAAGTGCTACCAGCACTAAACTTTCTACAAGGAAACATCTCCAGTACTTATTATTAATTCCCACCCCTCCAGGGATGTCTACAGGTCAGTTCCCTGTGCATTCTGCTATTAACCTGGTGAACTTGGGTAACCTGAGGCAATGTTCCAAGTGTCTCATGTACACCTCTCCTCTTACTCAGACTTCCAGGAGATGCACTTATATATCCAAACTGGAAGCCACACACTTTTCAGCCAAGACCAGTATAGCTGGTTAAGAGAAGTTCAACAGTAGCACCACACCACATGAAACACATAGACCTCCAGAACAACACCAGCATTGCCTTCACATAAAAACACAAACCACACACCTACCTTCACAGAGGCTCTCAATAAAAATCTACCCAAACAGCAGAGACCTCCAAGGCAGAAATGCACTCAACCACCACAACACAACACTAATTAAGAGACACATAACTGTCCTAAACAGCATGCCACTCAAACAAAGCCCCTAAGGCAAAACAGCATGCCCAACACACTAGTCATAAGTGGCTCAATAGTGAGGCACATTGATGTCCCACTGACTAGGTTGAATAAGGAGAAAGTAACAGTTAGCTACGTGTCAGGTTCCAGGATCCGCCACATAACGTACATACTCAGGTCCCTCAACAAAAGGCACAAATATGACTCTGTCATTGTACATGTGGGTGTGAATGACCTGAGATGTTCCTCCCTGTACTACATGAAAAGAGACATGGAGGAGCTCTTGGATTATGTAGCCTAGGTGGGTATGACCCTCGCCCTGAGCAGCATCCTACCATCACCCACAATGATACCATAGCACAAGCAAAAAATGATTGATTTCAACAATTGGCTTAGTTTCTGGTGTCATTCTAAGGGGATCCAGTATCTGTCTGCCTGGGATGACATGATTGACAGACCTTGATGCTTTGCCAGAGATGGCCTGCATCTTTCACCCCTGGACTTCCAGATACTGGCCAAGGTTCTTGGCACCCCTATAGTGCCTTTTTTTAGGTGGTATTCCAAAGATCAAATTACCACTGTAACAGCTACAAACAAATGCAATCTGAGAGTCATGCTGCTCAATGCTAAAAGTCTAAATCTCAAAATGCACTCACTCAAAGCACTCCTTAAAATGGAGAACATCAACATTTGTGCTGTAACAGAGACCTGGTTCATGGCAGCAGAAAGCACCCCTGCACTACCAGGCTATAACTCGTTCAACACCTTACGGCTCCAGAACTTGGACCAAAACTCCAAAGGCAGTGGTGTTTCCATATTCATAAAGGATGTGCACACCTCCAGACTAGTAGCCCAACATAACTCATCTGAGATACTTCAGGTACAGCTAACATAGCGTAAGACAGCTATTCAGGTTGTAGCCTGCTATAGGTCCCCAACCATGTTCCAAGACTCGCACTCCATGTTACTAAGCACCCTGGAGAATATTAGGGTCCAACCTAACACTCTCATACTGGGCGACCTCAACTACACCTCCATTAACTGGGAAAAGTACTCATGTACCAATACACTTGCCCAACACTTCCTGGAATTCATTAATTCCAATGCCCTGGACCAGCTCATTCTTACCCCCACTAGAGGTAGCAGCATCCTTGACCAGGTCATTACTAACATGGGCAACCATTGCTCTACACCAATAGTCAACTCCTCCCTGGTTAGATCTGACCACAAACTAATCACTTTGGAAATCCACATCCTGCCCCCACAAAGGTAACCACCATGAAAAACTTCTCCAAAGCTAACTTTGGGTTCCTGAAAACAGAAGTGGCTAACTTCACGGCACCCATGCAAATGGAGATCAGTTACATGACTGCCAAATCATACACCAATGCATTGTATGAACATGTACACAAATGCATGGATCTCGCCATACCTAACAGAACCAAGACGCTCTCCTCCAAAAAAAAGGAAGCCAATCTCGTGGTGCCCTGCCATACACAAACTCTACAACAGAAGGAGGAAACTGATGCAGAATAAGGTGAAGTCCCAAGACTGGAAAAACTCCCTTATCAGCCTCAACAAAAAGTTGAGATCCTTCACCAAATTCTCTAAAGCTAACTATGAAAACAGCTTTGCAGCAGATAGTAAAGAAAACCACAAGGCTTTCCATATTTATGTAAAAAATCTCCACAGCAATACCCAGATTTGCTCTGCATTACTGCACAATGGTACCTCCTATACTGAGCCAACAGATATTGCCAGTATATTGGCCGACAGATTCAGTGCCAACCTTACCCCTCTCCCCTCAAGGGTCACAATACCAGTAGACTGACATGCACCCAGTATTACTGCTACACAGGTAAAAACAGAACTATCCAATGCCAAGAATACAGCTTCTGTGAGACCTGACAATATCCCTGGCTGTGTTCTACATGAACTACAGAGTGAACTGGCACCTCACTTGTGTGCCCTGTTCAGTCACAGCTTCACTTCAGGCTTTGTCCCTACCAAATGGCGCATTGCTACAGTCATCCCTCGCCACAAAGGAGAAGCAACTATCGACCCATTATTCTGATGAGTCTGATATGCAAAGCTATGGAATGCATCATTGTGGACCTAATAAACAAGGATATAAGGAATCTCCAAACTCTGAATCTCACACAGTTTGTTTTTTTGAAGGGTAGATCATGCCTGCTCAACTTGGTCAACATTTTTGAGTCAGTCACCAGAGCTGTGGATGAAAGCCAGGTGGTTCATACAGCCTACCTTGATCTGGCCAAGGCCTTTGATACCATTCCCCACTCAGGAATCATAGAAAAACTCACTAAGCTAGGCATCAACAGCTATATCACTAGGTGGGTTGCAAACTGGCTGACAGGTAGAACCCATAGTGTGAATGTAGCTGAATCCAAGTCAGACTGCCAACCAGTCATGAGTGGAGTCCCACAGGGTTTGATCCTGGCTTCTCTCCTGTTTGGTATCTACTTTTCTGAAGTCCAGTCCAACATGAAGGGACTCTGGCTGACAAAGTTTGCAGACGATTGCATGTTGGGAGGTATTATTAACTCTCCAAAAAAAAAAGGTGAACGAGGTAGTAAAGTGGAGAAATACAAGAGAAATCAGCTTAAGCAACAAAAAATAAGCAAAACTCCACAACGTCAGGTATTTTAATAAAAAAAGAAAGAAAAAAAAAACAAAGCTTTCGGATAAAATATCCTTCTTCAGTGTCTTACAAAAAAATTTCAAAAATCCAGCACTTTTAAATACAAGTTAATTATATCACATGACACAGTCAACCTACCAAAAATTATTTGAATCAGCAATTAATTTCCTTAAAAGGATAGTCATCCATAAAACACATGTATGCATACATATAAATGAATAAGTAATAGGCACAAATGAACATTATAGCCTCATTAGGAGTTTATTTCATTCTTACTTTTTGTTGTTTAGCCTTTAAAATCAGTTTCAATGTAACCTGTTTATTAAGACTTGGATATTTATCCGCCTCTAGGCTAAACTCTATATGTATCTAATAGATGCAAAGCATATCCTTGTTTGTACCAATTTCCCTGATACTAGCTTTCACTGTATTACATAATAATTATGCTATTTGTTATACTATATATTCTGTAGGGTCTATATTAGATCACCAAAACATATTTTCAGTGGACACCTCTTTGTCAACCCGTATTCAGCAAAAATCACTTCCATGATTCACTGAAAATTCCAAAGGCAATGAAATGCAACCCACAACTAACCAAATCAAACCCACCCAAGTGGGGAGTTTTGCCACCCAGACCCCCCCCTACTTATATATACCAACTCTGAGATTGCACTACAGTGGGGAAAAAAGCAAAGTTGTGTAGCTGGCCATCTAGTTCATTGACTTTGGAAATTCAGCAAATTGCGGAAGTAATTTTTCCTTTAGAGCTGTCCATAAAGTGGTACCCTGAAAAGCATTAAAAATGGAGCAAACACTTTGCACACTGACAAGCTTAGAGTAGCTAGTTGTGCCTCAAGTGACAATACTGTCAAATTTTGTGTTGTATAGCCTATCTCTGACCTCCCTTCCAGAAAAGGACCATTAATTGCCTTCTTTTGAATCCCATATGCCACACAATGGATATGCAATTTCCTGTTCTCTGGAGCCATTCTGGTGGGTATGGGTATCTTGAGAAAATGTAACAATTGTCTCATGTTTACCGACAATCACTTAATCCTTAATGCAATGGCTACAGTATGCAAGAGGTGTACATACACAATGTCAATGGAGGCTAAACTCTCACATAGAAGCATACACCAGGTTGCCAAAACCACACATACAGCACTCCCCACAAGTAACACACAACACACATATAGACCAACATATGCTAAGGCACTTAAATGCAATCTTCATAAAAAAGACCTTCTAGAACACCCATCAGCAAAGATTATCCTCAGCAATTCCAAAAGCACTCAACAAAAGCAACACCAAATAACATATATATAGCCTCAATAAGTGGAACCCCAAATACAAAGCTTATAGGGCAAGCAAACACACTTCCCAGGACTCTAGTCACAGGGGATTCCATTGTAAGACATACTGATACCTGTCTAACCAGGCTGAACAAGGAGAAGGTAACAGTTAGTTGCCTCTCTGGAGCCAGGATCCTTCAAATTAGACATGTGCTCAAGTCATTGTACCATAGATACCAGTATGATTCCATCATAGTCCATTTAGGTATAAATGACCTGAGACTTACCTCCTTAGACTATATGAATAGAGACATTATAGCTCTCTCTGACTGTGTGTCTTACACTGGTAATAATTTAGCAAGTCCCTTCACCAAGGATGATGCCACAATACTAAAAAAAAAGATGATTGATTTTACCAGTTGGCTAAGTTTCTGGTATCATTCTAAGGGAATTCAATATTTGCCAGCATGGGGAGGCATGGTTAACGGACTATATACGAATGGGCTGCACCTGTAGGCTTTCAAATACTGGCTAAAACTTTATCATCCCTCATAGAGCCTTTTTTAGGCAATGCCAAATTGACAAACATACCAACATAGCAAAATCAACTCAGATGAACCTCAAGGTGTTACTCACTCTGGAGAATATAGACAACTGTGCAGTTACCAATACATGGCTTAAAGCTACAGAGAGTACCCTGGCAGTGCAAGGTTTCAATGCCTTCCACATGTTTGGACCAGTGCTGCACAGACAGGGACTAAAGGTGGAGGTTTCTTGATATACATCAGTAACAAGTATAACTCTTCGTAGTGTAAACAGAATGATGCAATGAAGTTTCTCCACATGCAGATCACCATAAATAAAATCACATACCATATACTAGCAAGCTATAGATCACCCTCTATGTCCCATAAAAACATCCAACCTAACATCTTACTTATGGGGGACTTTAATTACCCTTCTTTAGACTCTGAATTCTACAGGGCCCCCAAACTATAGGCACAGAAATTCCAGGACTTTGTAAATACAAACACCCTTAACCAGTTAGTGCATATACCCACCAGAAGTTCCAAAATACTGGACCTCGTACTCACAAATATGGAAGAATGATGCATCACACGCAGTGTCATCCTCCCTGGTAAGGTCTGACCATAAAGCTGTCTTCTTCAAAATCAAAATCAACTTGGTAACCTAATAAACTCAGAAACAGTTTTGAACTATTCCAATGCAAACTAACTTTTATTAAATGATAGTTTGTCAAAATTTAGTGCCCCACCAAATCCAAAGAACACAGCAGCCTATTCAGAATCGTTCACAGAAACTCAGTGTCAGTGACTGTATAGAGGCTGCTGTACCTACCATAAGTAAGCCCAAAACTAACCCCGGGATTCATGAAGCTTGGCGCAAGGCCGGCGTTAGGCTTGCGCTGACCGTGCAGCATGAAGATGGCGCAGTAGCACAAAATGCATATTAATGAAGGCACGCTGCCGCCACAGCCACGTGCATAGGAAAGGAGCGCAAGTGCATAGGGCGTGTCGAAGTACCGCACAGAGGCATGGAAATGTCAGCTGTCGAAGTGCAACCTAAAATGCTTGCATATAACAATTTGCAAGCAATAGTAATCACATCTGTCAGTGTCCGTGGATACTGAAACGTATGCAAAGCATGCAAGACAGTTCCTGCAAACACAAAATGAAGAAGCAAACACAAATGCACGGTAGGGAATGACGGGTCCCTATCCCGTGAACAAATGACATTGAAAACTGTGTGCCCGTAGTCCAATGCAGTGTAGATAGTTATACCAAGTGGAAGTGAAACGCATTATATGTTAGCGCTCCGCCAATAGGTACATCCAGCCCAATGGTCAGGGTCACCAGCTGACCCATATTGTGAGGGAGGGTACACAGCTGGGCAGATGTGTCCATAACAAAAAACACGATAAATGTACATATCTAGCTACCATATGACCGAATTATATCCCACAATGCATGCAATAGTCACATACAATAGGTATGTCCGTATTTCACATACCAAATGTGACAGGAAATAGAATAAGCATGTAAACAAAACAGAAGGAGCATATAAATTGCTACAACAATAAGGCAACATGTAGGCTGAAAGGAACAGTATTATCTGTATCATTGACTGTGGGTACGTGTTATCCAGTACATTCAGATATGTGTCCGGAATATATCCCATCCTGGACATAGGAAAAGGTGGCATCCTACCAATGATTAGAACAGTCGGCCAAAATCCGCACATCAGCGGTCCAAGCCGAACTTGTTATGATGTGTCACAGTTGAACGGGTATTACCCTGGTATACCAACCATGTCATGAAAGTTAAGTATGGGTGTGTACCTATGTGCGTGAGGTATAGCATGTGGAAAGTCAAACATGGCAGGGTAGTTCACACAACCATACAGGTACCTGACATATGTAGGGTATGCAATGTGTTACCTTGACCGTGTCATGGGCCATCGACCAAAGCAGTGATGATGGAGTGTCAGGAATATGTGTGTGGGGGGTGGGTGATTGGGTAATGGTATAATCCTCCAAGGCAACACTGTGTCGTATGCAGAATAGGTGAACCGGAGGTGTATGAGGGAGCACCGGGTGAAGCAGAAAGAAATACAAAAACATGTATACACATCTGCAATACAACCAGACAGGCCATACTGTAGAAAACAATCCCACAAACATATGAATATTAAAATGTGCGATACAAATGTATAGACATGTCACCGGCACATACCCACAGATCGGCCCTGATGGAACTGGCCATATCAAATGCAGCCCTCCTGGATGCATAATGGACTACCCAGCATCCCCTCCATAGCACACAACCCGCTCCCATACCTGAACATCCACCAAATCCAGCCATACTTGGCCTACTGGTTT
The DNA here is from genome assembly GCF_019279795.1 of Protopterus annectens. Lineage (NCBI taxonomy): Eukaryota > Metazoa > Chordata > Ceratodontiformes > Protopteridae > Protopterus > Protopterus annectens. The sequence continues at coordinate 1,659,463,044 of NC_056735.1, read as the reverse complement.
GGTGCAGCCACATCTACACATAGTGACCACTACGCATATGTAGTAGGTAGTGTCACCCTAGGCAGTTTTAGGATTGCAAACTATGTATCCCTTGCATGTAAAACCCCCAGCAGATTTTCGTAACACCAGAAGAATGTTCAGTATTTGTCTTGTTTTGGTCTTGTTCAATTTTTGGGATATCCCTCATGGGATAAGTAACCTGTGTAAACATTAGAATGGGAATGAAGACACGAAGTCCAGTCCTGTAGATATCTGGACACAAGTTGGAATGTGCAGTAGTGGTGCACGAGACTGTCCAGCCCTAGATGGTCATGCAGAACCTACTACCCAGGATCAAACACCTGCCCGTGATGCACGTGTCCCGACACGAATAAGCGAGAGAATATATTGCACACATTCACATAGTGGCACATGGTATAAGGGTGATGAATGCACTGACGTAAAAAGGATATCCCCTGATCCACTGTGTGAGGGACAATTAATGTGTGTGTAGGTGTGACCTGACCAACAATGATACAATGCCAAATCTCCTGTGATTGTAGGAAATAACTATGTACCATACTGCATGTAACAGTTGCCTAAAGCGGTCACGTCAGGATAGAATAAAAGTAATTCGTAGAAGAAACAGGCAAACATAAAAGTGCCAAAGGTATAAGGCTCACAGCTAGGAAACAAATGAATGTTCTAAACCTGCACTGACCGTGGCTATGTGTTGGCCCAACCAATCTGGTGTCCGCAGTAGGGATACCATCTGTCCCGCTTTGCAAAGGACAGTCCCTCTTTGGACAGTTGTGTCCTGACAAAATACATTACAAATGGCAAATGTCCTGGGATTGTAGGACATAATTATGCCCCATATGTTATGTAATAGTTGCAGAAAATAATTATTTCAGTATCTAAAATAAAATACCTAAATGTTACAAGAAACACAATAAGCAACTAAACCGCTACAACAATAGGCTTTTATGTAGGCAAATAAGTAAAATTCTATCCTTTGTACTGACCGTGGGTATGTGTCGGCTTGTAAAATCTGATGTGTGTTCCAAAAAAGTCCTATCTTGGCCATTTGAAAAGGTGGCAACCCTAGTCCCCAGAATACATCCCAACCTGTACATATGACAATGTCAATGCTATCAATGGTCAGGGCATTCGCACAATAACTAGCCAGCCTCTTAACCACTCACAAAGCCAGTGACCTTTGGGGGAAAGGTGTTGAATGAGAATGACTACTTACAACAATGAAGAGTAATAGATGCATTTAACTGCAGAAAATTAGTAGTATTACGAATCTGTCAACACGTTCCAAGTTAATAGTACTAATATGGTAGAAGTGTCTGTGATTGTCCCTGAGTTGTCATAGCCTTGTCCCTGTCACTGTAGAAATGAGTCCCCGAGTATCACAGAGGTCCATACACATAAGTACACCAACCAAATGTCACACCTGTTGACAGGACTATTGCATACCTGTAGTGAATTTATAACAGATGTCCAGAATGATATTCATTGTATCTATAAATGAATGAAACAGTCAAATGGGAAGGGAAACATGTGGAAACCACCCCCCAACCTGCATTATGTAGTGGAACCACTCGCCGCCCTAAATTATGTAGCACCAACCCAATAATGTGGTCAAAGGTGCCCAAACACCTGTGTCTGTAAACACAGGTAGAATGTTAAAATCTGGACTAACTCTGTCCATGTGATATGTCTGATCTTTGAACAGAATGGATGTTGAGCCTATGAATACATGAGGTGGTACAAAATGTGTGTAGGGCCCCAATGCTCATGAGAGGGCAATGTGTAAAGGTGTGTCATGGCTGCAATATCAGGTGTATAATGGCTGTTATGCGTGGAAACTCAACACGGGTGTGCAGGAGAAACTATGGATATGCGATTATGGACACAGAAGTGCTAGGGTATGTTGCGCTGGGTGCAATGGAGTGGACCGTGGAGGTCAGCTAGTACGTTGGTGCGATTCCCAGATAGAGCGTCGTTTGCATGGAGACATACGTGAATGGGTGTATCGTTGTCAAATGTTGTGCATCAGGGCTGGCAGCCAGGCACGTAAAACCTATACGCCACCCGTGAGCAGAACGGAGTTCTGCTGTGACAACCCCTAACTGGGAAAAGCAGAAAGACACAACTACATGAAGACAACAATATGTTGACGTACAGTCACAGTAACACAAACACACATCCTGTCAACAGTAATAATATGAATGTGCACAGAAACAAACACAGTAGCAGGAATAATAGGCTGTGCATACGAGTAATAGGTCAAATGAAACTGTATCACATCCCAGTTAGCAGCGGCACCCCAGACATGAAAAACGTGCGACATCTGTCCGCTGCATAACATGCAATATACTGAGCACAAGTTCACCGGAGTTTAGTGTTGGTGTCATAATGACTAAGGCAATAGTATGCTGCTGAAGCAGAGATAATACCCAATACACATGTGTAAGTGTCCATGTCCGGGAAATGTATAGGTTAACGGACACACAGATGTATATATAGATAAAAACGTATATATACATATATCTATATTAATTTACATACACATATATATTTATACGGATATATATATATATATACACAAACAAGGATATACTACGGATATATATATACACAAACAATAGGTACTGATATATACACATACACACAAAACAAAATATATATGTCAGTGTAGATATACACATGTACATAAATAGGTTACTTCACAGCAATTAGGGGTAACATATTTACAGCCCGGGCATATGTGACTGGGAGGTCCAATAAATAAATGTTGTACGCCCCACATCACCCAGCTAGGCCGGAAAGACATACAGACAGGCAATACAGATCAATACACTGCCGCTGTCCAGAACACTGGTAGGAAAGTACCAGTGGGAGAGTTCTGCAAGGTCTACGCTTTAAACATGGATAACGGTGTCCCTTGTGGGACCCCAAAAATTCAGGGTACGTGTTAATCTGCTGACATTAATATGAGCAGAATGTAGGTGTATATGGAACAGTAGGTTGTGCAAGTGTGATAATACATGGGTTGATAAAATGTACAACATGTGTCCCGAGACGGGGAGAGTGGGCAATGTGTAGGGGTGTGCTCATACCCCAGCTGCGCTCGCAGTAAGTATTTGTCACGACTGCTGTAGAGGGGTGCCAGGTAGATGGACCATGGGTATGCATTAATGGGCTTATGTGTGCAGGTGCTGGTTGGCAGAGATGTAGTAGGCCCGCCCAGTGGAAGTCATTAATATTCCTATGTGGGCATAGCATACGTCTACACCTCCCAAACCTGAAGAGCACATCTACCGGATAGTCTGTAAACCATCGGGGGAATACATAGAGACCAAATCAGTGCCGTGTACCCGATTAGCATGGACGTCCATAGTTATGTATCAGAATGTAACAGAGTCCAACTAAACACTTCCAGAACTAGTGATATTAGGTGAACAGGTGGCAGAATATAGGCAATGACAGATGACAACATGTATGAGTCAGAAACAGCATGTACCTCGACAAACGTGAATGAATACATATGCTCTGTGACTGTGAATGCGTCTGGTTAATAGAACAAATCATCTAAATGTGTCCAACAGGGTGTTATGCATTGTCCCTGATACAGTGTTCATTCACACCCATTGGTATGTGAGTTCTGCTACTGACGGAAAGTGCATAATTTGCTGACCACCTTAGATATATGATAGCATAATAGAAGAGGTTCAACACCTGTATGCCTGCGAGGAACACATCCATCTGGGCAGATGTGTCCTGCAAAATGACAGTTATGGCACATGGCCTGTGAGTTTGGGAATGGAGGCTATATAGTGTGTGTAGTAGTGTCAGACATCAATTTGTTGTATCAGTAACAGCTACATGTAATAGGAAACAGTATTATCAATTATAATGCTACATGAATAACCTTAACGTATGCAAACCGTGGAAGTCGTCCGTTTACTACTGGCTGTGGGTATGTGTTGCCTTGACTCATGTGATAGCTCTACATCTAGGGTCTATAGGGCCGCCACCATTCTGAATGGCCAAAGTGGAACCTGCTCTGTAGAAATGTCAGATGTACCAGGGTAAAACATACCTACAGCCATGCATAGCACAGAAATATACATATCGGAACAAACCAAAGCATAGTCTAGCAGCAGTAAAGTTGCTTATGCTACTACCTATGACATATCGACGTGTCAGGTATACAAGACCTGTAACAAGCAACCAGTACAGACACATACAACATGAGAATGTCCCCTAATCAGGACAGTTGCAATGTCTAGAGTATTGTCCATACCACTCAACTGTCCCTGAATGTCAGGTATGTCCCTGAGTTTGACTGAAAGTTTAACTCTGTCCCTCTTAATCCCTCCTAAAATTAGTGGCTGTTGACGGAAAGGTGGTGAATTACACTTACTGACTAATGACAATAAGTAAGAGTTATAAACAACTGTTACTTCAGAATATGTGTATTAAGTCACATGCTCTGAGTCTGTCAATGTTTCAAGTTAGTAACACTACTTTTTTAAAAGTGTCCCTGATTTTTCTTGACCTGTCCCTGATTCTGTAGAAATGTGTCCCCGATTGGTGGAGAGTTCTGGTATTGTCACATGAGATATGCGTGATGAGGGACTGTCCCATGCAAAGTGGGAATGGTGTCACTCCTACAGTCTCCAGTCGTGCAATCTGAAAGGTGGACAACGTGCAGTAGGTATGTGGTCACATGACTCAGAGGACAGCTGCGTTAACAAACTCAAGTCACATGTCAGCATTGCAGAGTATCGGTTCCCATGTATCAGGCAGATAGGAGCAGATCGTATGTGGAACACGCATGTAATATGATTACGTCACTGGACATGCCGCAGAGTCCGTACAGTCGAACGCCTGCCATCGCAAAATGGTTACACATACCCGATACTGTAGTCATGTAGTCTGATGTAATAAGCATCACAAGGGATCGCACACACCCAGCAAGAGTGACAAATGTAAGCGGAAATGTCGGTGAGCGAGCGGTTGTAAGCGTGTTTGTCTACCAGTATGCCAGTAGTGCACTGTCAAAGAAATGTGGAGTCTAAACGTGTATAAGGTGCTGTGACCAGAGGTTATCAGTGCTTAACACTGTGCAAACCCATGCACAACTGCTCCCACCTGCTGGAATGTGCCTTACCCAGTCTGTATCCAAAGGCGTCGGCCTGTCCGCAAACAAAGAACCGCCCTATACACATGATGGTAGAAGTACCCTGCACACATAGCTCAAGTGAATTAACAATAGACCATGGCATATGTACAGACAATAGACCACACACACACCATACAGCGCAGACATCCAACAGTATAGCAATGTACTGGCAGATATGTCCGGACCACTGGTCTATGCATGCCTGGCCGTCCTGTGTTTCAGTGCGTGAGTATGCATAGTATGACTGTTATACATGTTGTCAACTGACATTACCGTCATACCGTCATGTGTGTGAGCATGCCAAGTATGGTTAACTGTATTGCATGTGTCACATGTCCAGATAGTTAGTACTGTGTTGCTGACCCCTCCGTTCTACACAGATAGGTGTCATGCTGTGTCTACAGGGTAGCTAATGATCATGTGGCATTGACAGTTGCTACATGTCTGCATAGCGTGGGGGGACATCCAACCACAACCACAGTCCTACACAGCACTGTGGGTGGCGCACATGACTGTCACATGTGTAGGTTTGACGGGGGGCACAGCCAACAGTTGTACACATCTGCTGCTACTGTACTGGTATGCCGGGTACTCCATGTCAGTGTGTGGACCTACCTAAATTGCTGGTTGGAGGGATACCAGGGTACACCAGTTCCCAGCTTTAATTACCAGCACAGGGGTGTTGGATGTCCTAGCTTACACAACCTACATCAAACTGCCTGGCCTGCTGTCGTCTGTGTGTGTCTTAGGGGGTTGGGGTCATTCATTGGGCATATCCATAGGCCATCGTATATCATTTGTCTGTATTGGTCCGCATCTGTCCAGCTGCATGGAACGTGTGTGGGCTGTATGGACACACATGATGTACAGCCCATAATCTGCAGTGGGTTAGGACATCTTGTGTACTTACAGGCTACCATTGTGACCCCCGTATGTGCTACAGAGGTCATAGTGCTACTATGGATTTGTACTGTCTGCTGCCCTAACATTTGGCCACCACAGTCACTTGTATGCTCACATACATACCATAGCAATGGGCAACTATACATTCTAATACAACTGCCACTTGTTAGATCAATAGACATATCCTGGTTGTGTTCCGGACTTGAGGACGGTGCTGAAGTGCTGCCTATGTCGGATGCACACAGTGCACCTCCTATACATGGCCGAGCACAGTTACTGTCATGTTTGGCATCCATTGTACTGTGTGCGGGTCAGAGAGGGGAAATCTGTGGGTACCTACTGTGTCAGTGCATATGCCTTGTGTTGCCTTTTTGCCAAGGGCAGGTCATAATGTGCACGGGCATTCGCCGACTGTGCCCTGCTCAGGTAGTTCCTTCACCAAGTCATACTGTGCCTGTACAGGCCTTGGCAGTGGTGTTGAGCTGTGTGGCCCTGCCCCATGCTGTTCCTGCTGCAACTGTTACTGCAGGATAAGATTGTGTAGCATAGCAAATACCATAACAACTTGTATGCATGTAGCTTGTGAATACTGCAGAGCTCCAACGGATGTGTCCAGATACCAGAACTGTGAACTGAGCATCCCAAACACATGCATGGTGTGAGTGTTCAGGTGTGTGTGCATTGCTGATGGGTGTCATCAGCCACGACACCAGTGTTTACCCAGCATCCACCACTAGGAGACTGTAGGGGATGTCCATATTGGTATTGGAGTGCTTCAGCTGTGTCAGAAGCCATATATCAGACACATCATAGCTTCCAGGGCAGACAGCACACACATTCAATCTCATGCCCTGGCCATCGTATATGGATTAGCTGTTGGAGGGCATGCCCCTGCAGTGACTGTAGGCCCTACCCTGCTCACCGGGTGGTGCTACAATGTGTATGTGTGTGCAGGCTATAGCACCCAGTACCCCAGGGTAGTCATACACGTGGTTGAACAGATGCATATTGCTGGTCTACTAATCACGTGTGTTGAGGACATGTACGTGCTCACTAGCATGTGTTGACATGGCGTCTGTGAACTGGTGCAATACTCTGGATGCAGATGCCTGTGAGATACCCATGGTATCCCCAGTTGTGCTGTGTGAGGTACCTGTGGCTAGTACACCTAGGCCAACACATACCATGGTATCCACTGTGATGTGTTTCCCTCGGCCTGTTTGATGTGTCAGGTGTGGCAGGGACAGGTCAACAAGCTGCTGTAGGAGGTCTCTGTCCACCCCATAGTGCTCCAACATTCCCAGCCCATGTAGCCCCTGGTAAGTCACCCTCGGTCTATAAAGTCTTATGTCACCCCAGTAAGGGTTGTTCGGCAGCATACACATCCTCACTGCCTCAGCCTACTGCACATGTTGATATATGTTGCCTGCTGCAGCCCATGTCATTTGGTTGGACTGTTTCGTGAAATGTCCCTGCAGGTATACACCGGTGGTGTAGAGTGTGGATGAAACCTGTGTGTATGCTGTTTGCTCGCATTAACGTACTGTTCATATGCGGGCTGGCCATGTCATCTGCTGATTGTGCTGATCAACACCTGTTTGTGCAGCCTGTACACCCTGACTACCCCACCACTGCTGTCATCCCTCCCAATGTCACCAGGCAGGTATAGACACACCCCTAGATTAGGTGTGCTAAGGCAGGAGCACTCCCGAGGCACAGTACTGCAATGTACGTACAGTATGCCTGACCCCCCTCCCATGCTGTCAACTATATTCGAGACCTGCACCCGGCTGACTACACACATACACTCCTGGGACCAGCAGCACACCCTGGTGATAAATGTGATACACTATAGTTAACCTCATCTGCATAGTATAGTCTTCTAATGAATAGTTATATAACCCATACCGAACCTCCAAATTAATAACCACTGCTCAGTGTTGCTCAGATCCATACACAACTGGCAACAGGTGCCTTACTGTCACCATATTCGATGTCTCATGTTCTTCCCAGCAACAAAATAACTAGTGTCTACACGACTACAACCCATGGCCCTGCACACTACAGATGATGTGCATTACCACCACGCCATGGCAGATATACATAGATCCCAGGTTATCATGTACAGATCATCCGGCACAAACATTCAATAGTGCTGATGTCCCCAGACATATATGTTTACATCTATGTCCACCACTACATATATCATATATATTATTTGTATACATATATACATGGACATATATATATATATATATATATATATATATATATATATATATATATATATATATATATACATACACACATATACATGTACACACATATGTAAATATGGCATTTATATCACAACAGCAGACCACATGACAGCAATGCATTAGACAGGAATGAAAAGGAAACTATATGTGCCACCTGCATCATGTAGTGTTGTTACTATCAAGGCACGTGTGTTATGTTGCGTCACATGGGTCAGACCGTATCAAGTGTAAGAGTAGGGCTGCTGACAGTTACTCACCAGACCTATTGGTGAATGTATGTGTTGACAACCCAGTGTCTTGGCAGAATATGCAGGCTGTGGACACTATATAGTTCAGCAACAAAACACACTGAACACATCCCGCAGCTAGCCACCCACACATACCAACACATATGGTATAACTGCCAAACACACACACCTGCCATGCCTTGGAATCGAGCACCTACCTATCTAGTCTACTACACTACAGCATTATGCAGTAACAGAACGTGCTACCGAGTTCAAGCATCACCGCACTCCCACAGGCATACATCTAGGTGGATGACATCATCCGCAAAGGCAAAGACGCCGATAGGGAATGTATGGGGAGTGAGCCATCTAAAAGCATTACTCTGTCCCCAGGCAGCTGGAAACACACACACGCAGACACACACTTGGTAGGGCTGGGAGTCGAACATACACCTAACTACTTTATTATCCTACAGCATTACACAGTTACAGAATGTGCTATCGAGATTACTGGTGCACAGCACTCCCAGAGGCATATTTCTAGGTGGATGACATCATCCACAAAGGCAAAGATGCCGATAGGGAATGTATGTGGAGTGAGACATCTAAAAGCATTACTCTGTCCCCAGACAGCCAGAAACACACACACACACACACACTTGGCAGGGCTGGGAGTCGAACATACACCTAACTACCTTATCACACTACAGCATTATGCAGTAACAGAACGTGCTACCAAGTTCCAGCATCACCGCACTCCCACAGGCATACATCTAGGTGGATGACATCATCCGCAAAGGCAAAGACGCCGATAGGGAATGTATGGGGAGTGAGCCATCTAAAAGCATTACTCTGTCCCCAGGCAGCTGGAAACAAACACACGCAGACACACACTTGGTAGGGCTGGGAGTCGAACATACACCTAACTACCTTATTATCCTACAGCATTACGCAGTTACAGAATGTGCTATCGAGATTACTGGTACACAACACTCCCAGAGGCATATTTCTAGCTGGATGACATCATCAGCAAAGGCAAAGACGCCGATAGGGAATGTATGTGGAATGAGACGTCTAAAAGCATTACTCTGTCCTCAGGCAGCCAGAAACACACACACACACACACACACACACACACACCCACACTTGGTAGGGCTGGGAGTTGAACATACACCTAACTACTTTATCACACTACAGCATTACGCAGTTACAGAATGCGCTATCGAGATTACCGGAACACAGCACTCCCAGAGGCATACTTGTAGGTGGATGACATCATCCACAAAGGCAAAGACGCCGATAGGGAATGTATGTGGAGTGAGCCGTCTAAAAGAATTACTCTGTCCCCAGGCAGCTGGAAACACACACACACACACTTGGTAGGGCTGGGAGTCGAACATACACCTAACTACCTTATCACCCTACAGCATTATGCAATTACAGTACGTGCTATCAAGATTACTGGTACGCAGCACTCCCAGAGGCATATTTCTAGGTGGATGACATCATCCGCAAAGGCAAAGATGCTGATAGGGAATGTATGTGGAATGAGATGTCTAAAAGCTTTACTCTGTCCCGAGGCAGCCGGAAACACACACACACACACACACACACACACACACACACACACACACACACACACACACACACACACACACACACACACACTTGGCAGGGCTGGGAGTCGAACATACACCTCACTACCTTATCACACTACAGCATTACGCAGCTACAGAACATGCTACCGAGATTATTGGAACACAGCACTCCCAGAGGCATACTTCTAGGTGGATGACATCATCTGCAAAGGCAAAGATGCCGATAGGGAATGTATAGAGAGTGAGCAGTCTAAAAGCATATTACTGTCCCAAGGTAGACGTAGACAAACACACGGCAGTGGTTTGAATGGGACAACTGCCTATCTGCGGAGCACTATTACAACACTACATAGATACGAGATGCGCCACAGACAGTACACCCTTCAAGACAGTCAACCAGTGTGTTCAATGTAGGCATCCATCCTGACGTGGGGTATGGACATCTGTTGCCTGGATGACCACCATTGCTATACAGGACGTCAATGGCCATGCCAATACACAGAGGCATATCACCGACACAAGGTGTCACTGGGCATGCTCACACACTTAGTATTACACTTCCGTTTGGAATGTACTGTGTGTCCATCTGCACAATGGTGTACTGGGCATGCTCACGCACTTAGCAGTTGTAAAGGGCTGTCTTGCATGCACACGGATTCTAAACACGGAAGGGCACAGTTTGGAATGTACTGTGTGTCCATCTACACAATGGCATACTGGGCATGCTCACACACTTAGCAGTTGCAAAGGGCTGTCTTGCATACACACAAATTCTAAACATGGAAGGGCACAGTATGGTGTTACTGTCCCCATGTATATGAAGGCCACTCACATGTACTGACCAGTACACACTCAAGAGCCATTACAGATGTCTCCGGTGCAGATCACAGAGGTAAACGCCGCATTCTACTATGTAGCCCTCAGACATCACCATGTCCTTGGACCAGTAACACACATCCATACATTACCACAACACCGTGTGACTCATGACCAGTGGACTATACATAGGTCTACAGCAACTGTGCAGACTACACATGTACTGACAGGGTTCCATCATGTGTTATGCAATGCAATGATACCACTGTACATAACCAGGTTGGCCCTACACATAACAGGGGCCCTGGGTCTTACACAGCTGTGACAGATGACTGTCGCTGTACACCAAAGAACACACATGTTTGGATATGACATACATGTAATCGCAGTGGATATGTGCATGGACCACACACACACACACACACACACACACACACACACACACACACACACACACACACACAGAACACATATGTACATAGCATAGCTTTTGCTGTCCTCCGTGCAGACAAGTGGCTACAGCAATCACACGCATGCACATGGAAGGTAGGTGCATGGCTGTTGAATGCTAACAGTACATGAGGTAGCAATGTTGACCAAGGAAACATTCCCCAACTACTAGTTACCTATGACACCCATCATATCATACAACAGTCCATGTGTTACGTATGTCATCACACATGTCCACCAATTGCAATGCATACAAACATGGCTACATGGCAGGCATGTAGGACCAACACACACATGTACATGTAGTGGTGTGCATGCAGCTACCATGCATGTGCAGTAGCTGATGTATGCAATTCATCTGTGCCTAACTACAACATGCAGTTGCAATGCAGCCCCATCATTGACACCTGTATATGGTGAAATACTGACAGTACAGTAGGATGTACATCAGGTATGGATGGATGTGTGTACATAAGGTGGTGATCCACCTTTGCAGATGGATGTTTGCCGGGGACGGCTCACAGGTGTGTCACAAGCCATACTACCATTACATGTGCAAACAGTACGCTATGTTACTGTTACTTGATGGTGAAGACATAAAACCTAAACAGCGGTCGGGTGTTACTGACTGTAAGTCACGTGACACCTGTAACACTTACATCCTCCCATGTGCATATAGCAGCACAATTGCCGAAGGTAGCATTGGTACACATAATGCAGCCAATACTGCTGCATGTCTGTCAGACGTCTCATCATATAGCAGGTGTATCCTTCACAGTACTGCCATGTGTGTTTGCTTGTGTGACCATATATGCCACATATGTTGGGGAATACATCCCATTTGTTACACACCCCTGTACACTGTTGTAGAGATCTGTACATACTGCAGTGTGGAAAGCATGACGTAGGCAGGGGTGGTGTGTGTATCACACACATGTCAGCTATCTGTATGTGAATGACATTTGTGGACTCCACAGTGTGTGTGTGTGTGTGTGTGTGTGTGTGTGTGTGTGTGTGTGTGTGTGTGTGCGTGTGTGCGTGTGTGTGTACATGGCTGTCTGGTGCATGGAGTGAGGGTGTATGCTACTATACAGAACAGACAGGATCCCTAACCCCTCATGGTGATGCAGTCTACTACCCTGTTGATGCCATCGGTCTCAGCCTTACTGGCTGCCTGTACATGTTCATTCTCTGTGTTGCATCGTGTGGGTGCACAGTACTGTGAGGGTGATTACCACATAGGCAGGGGTCCTCACCTCAACACTATCGAGTGTGCGTTATAGTGTTGTTGACACCGTGGGTGTGGGCATGTTACTGTGTGTTTCTCTGTATATCTGTGTGTGTTCTCATCCTGTAATGTGACAGGGTATTACTGCTACACAGTGAGGCCTCATGCTATCAAGTGGCCTCTAACGTTATCATCGGTCAGACCGCTGTGTAAACCCCCTGCACCATGTCAACATACCTGTGATGTGACTTGGTATGGATGACTCGTCTCTAGCCACTGTAGCCTATTAAACAGCCCACATGCTTCTGGATCAGTAGATGTGTGGACATCTGTGGTATGGTAGCCTTTCTAACAGTCAGGCTGAGGCTACGTGTAGCATGCTGGTATTGCTATACATGCCTGTGAGTACTCCACATTTACACACGGGAAACTGCAAACACTGCTACTTGTTGGCACATGCAAGTAGACCATAAGGAGGGAACCAGGGCATCATTACCAACATGCTGTTACTGTTGTTACCAAGACACATACTGTGAACATATAACAATGCATTATAAACCTGTACTACATGGTATGCCTGGTGCGTATCAACAGTACACAACTAATGTAATATGCACTTATCTCACTGTTCTGTTCACCCTGTGCATCAGACCATTTGAGCATGTCCCTGCACTGATGGTGTGGATGACAGGGATGGGGCACAGGCATCATCATATGCGCAGGGTGATAATGTTTGCCAGGGGCATAGGCTGCACCAGTGGATGACATCATGTGTGTGGGTAAGGGCTGGTGATCTGATTGGACATGTGTGGTCATTATGCATGTGGGTGTTGCGGTGCCCTACAGATGTTTTTGCTGTGTGCGTGTATGATTGCACACAGTTCTGCCTTTTGCCAGGCCTACACAGGGGTATTACTGACAGCTCCAGATTGTACAGACCAGGATGTACAGCTCACTGTGTCCGGCCATGGCCACGTGACCTGTGCCTGCCCAGGGATTGCGCGGGCACTACCAGGTGGAGGTACAGATTAGCTACTGTCTGATGACACATGTCCACTGGAACTGTGTCCCCACTGGGAACATCCAGGGCCATGTCCACGTGGCCTGCTGTCTCCTGGTGTGGATAGCGCAGCACCAGCTGCACTGCTACTGCTACCTGCACTATGGGAACGGGCATGTGAGGTGGCTCATTCACGTTGACCTGCACTAGGTGGTGTAGCTGGCCTATGTCCACGTGGCCTACGCCTCACTCCTACTAGATGTTCCAGCACAGACAGCTCACACTCGCAGAATGCCATGCCACAGTCAAGGATTCCGACCATGTCACCCAATCACCTGTCCAGAACATCAGCAATCTGCTGTTGAGCATTTGCCAATGTCTGGATGTTGTCATCTAGAGTATGGATAACAGCCCTCTGAAGCCTCTGCCCTTCTCTGTTCTGCCATTCAGCACATGACTGTGCCACCATTACAGTCTGGAACATGCGTCTGGTGACACCAGCTGCTGCCCTCTGTCCTGCAGGTGCATGTCTGCCAGAGGTCCTCCTACGAGCAGCACTGGCCACATGCCTGTGTGGCACATCTGCAGTCATTACACTGACACCATGGTGTGGAGACACACCTTCTGTAGCCACCACACATTCCTGTTCCAAGCTAACACACGCTGACTGTCCTTCCTCTATGGCCACTGGTGATGGGGTATGTGTTGGCATGAGAACTGTGTGCAGGGAAGAGGGGAACATAGCTGGGATGGCAACCATTGGCACAGATTCAGCCCCTGACATCCCTGCCTGTACCTCATGCATATGTTCACCACTGCTAGTATCTGTGGGGACACTAACATCAGACGGACTGCAGGAGGGTAATGCACCTACATCACTTGTGAATGCAAAGAAAGACTCTACATTACAATAGACACACACACAGACACACATACACACACACACACACACACACACACACACACACACACACACACACACACACACACACACAGACACACCATGCATGTGATTTGACAGATGGTATGCAGCATGCATGTGATACAGCAGACGGCATGCAGCTCAGACATTAATAGCGGTAGTTAGCATACCTCCCTGGGTTGCACACAACAGCAAGCAGGTGTCATATCAGTAGCCATGCAGTTCACACAATCATGGTAGTAAGCATGCATCCCTGTGATACACCATGTGGACCAGCACAGGTTAACAGTACACATGGCAGAAGTGACCTTGACATGTAATCTGCTGATGTGTGCATCGACATGCATACATGTCTGACACAATGGTGTCCTGATACATGTACAGCGTTGTAATGGGCATCACATTGCAGTGTTGTCTGTATGCCCTACAGATAGAATGCACGTTTAGCAAATGTGCATGAGCATGGAACAGTAGTGTGAGGCATCTACATTGCTATACAGTGTGAAGTACAGACACTGTGCCATTGCATGGCATCATGAGGCGTCTATATTGCTATACAGTGTGTAATATGCACACATTGCATAGCCATAACTGCGTGCATACACATGACATATTTGTGAATTGTGACACACGTTGCTGAGGTGTATACACACCAAACTATGCTGTGTCATGTGACAGGTCACTGGAAGAACGACGGATGACACCCCTGCACAACTACTACAGAGACTTAGCTGCCTGGCAACCATGCCCACACATGGCAGACTTGTCAATACACCATGTCCCACATGACATTGATGTACCACACACACGAGGTGCACAGCTGATGGTGATGTCCTACAGCAGCAAGGGAAATGTACGGTATCTGTGGCCTGATGTGGTGTCAATGTCTGTGGAAGCTGTACAGGTGAATACTGTCATGCTATGTGATATGTTCAACACATCTTATATGGTCGACTTATGTGACACCTCTACTAGCTGTGCACAAGCTTTTAGGATGTCCAGTGTACCACATCAACTATATAATCAGTCAACTAAGGGTATAGTTGGACCATGTGTGGACAATGTGCAACAGGGTGTATACACATCACATCTACTGTGTGGCTACATGTCTCTGGCCATCCTCCATGGCCATGTGTGAACATGTGTTGGCCAAATGTTTGTGATGGCCATCTATCTCACATGTCTGTGTAGTCCCATATGACATACACCCATAGATGTCAGATATGTCACCGTCCACAGGGCTATGCAGACAACGGGTTGTATGTTTGGTATGTGGGGTATGTATTATGGGATAGTGTAACAATATTGCAGCCAGAACACTACATGTCTGGGACATGTCAGATGGCACATCACAATGTGTGCACCCATTGCAGGGGCATATAACACAATGGTGACTCCTGTGGGCTGCCCATATCCCAGCTCACTGTGTGGTACTGTTTGCGTACCACACATGTGTTGTTCCAATGTATAGTACATATGCCTACATTGAACACCACCTCCACCATTGTATGCACAGCTGTCCACACATGTAGCAATGACAGATATTGTGGTTTCATGTTGGTGTTTCATTTCATTTGTATATATTGCACATGGGTAGCCAGTGTGAATGATGGGAGATACGACCTGTATATCGTGACTGGACCATACATCATGTGTACATGTGTTAACTTGCCACATGGCGAATAGATATATACATTAACATGCCTGATACTGATGACAGTCTTACTTGCAATGGACTGATGTCTGTGCGGCATGCCAGAGGTACCTGCATAGGGGTGACACAGCAGTTTGAACATTATCCATGACTGTATGACAGCCACAGGGTGCACAGTGCATGTTAACACATTCACCTGTACAATAGCATATAGTATGCACATGTGTGCATACACAGGGTAGCATACTGTAGTATGCAGCATGTGTGTAAACATACCTTGCATATGATGTTACATTACATATTGTACAGTGACACATGCAACAAAATGGGATATAATAGTCATACGTGCAGTAGTGACTTACCAGGCAACTCCAGGCTCATTGGTTGGGAGACACCCACCTCCACGATGGCAGCTAGTGTTTGTGGATGCCGTTCTGAGGGTGTCCCCAGGCTGGCCAGTAGCTCCTCAGTGTGTGTGAGTGGGGGCTGGGTTGGTGGCCCACCACCTGTTCCACCTTGTTCCCTGGCGATTGCAGTGGCACGCTGTTTCGCATGTCGTATCAAGTCCGTGCAGTGTCGGTGCACCTGCTGGTAGATGCGGTTATGGCCACCCACATCATTAACCCTCCTGCGAAGGTCCTGCCACAGGTCGTCATGCTGCTGGGCATGCTGTGGCACATGGTTGAACAACACCTCGTAGTTCTCATGGAGGTACAGGATGAGGACATCATCCTCCTGGCAGCTGTATGCTGGCAGGCATGAATGAGGCATTATCTGGAAGACATAATGATGGTGACAGGTCACAGTATCACAGAGATGTACAGAGATACAGCTGCACATACATTTGTATTAAAACTAGTACATCTGCACAGTTATCTTTGCAAATCATCATGACACTGACACAACTGACATGTTTGTGTCACACATGTAACACCTGTTATGCATTGGATATCATCACCATATATGTGTGTCACCTCATTACATTGTTCATACTCCATGTGAATGGTGTTTTGATGTGGGCATGTCTGTTTGCCTGTACCGGTGTTCTTACCTATCAGCACATGCTTGGATGTGTCCACAGTGATGCTGTTGACCTTGATGCTGTGTATATGTCACATATCAACACATACACTGCCTTAATGGGCATGAACAGTGACAATGCACACATAAGCATGGAACCTTTACATGCATGTGTTTTGCCATATACATCTACACGGCACTGTACAGCAGTTCAACATCCTGCCACGGATCACCTGTGTTGGACATGTGATAGACATGGGACAATTGCTTGCCGGACGTCATTCGCAGGGATGGTTATCAACTATAGCATGTACAGGCAAGGTTTCCTAGCTGTATCCGACAGCCATTTTGCACTGCGATGTGTATCAGTGCCACATTACTGATCCAGACAGTTAATAAGGCATCTACCATGCGGTCATCACACCATGTATGACAGAGATGACATGTGCAGCTTTGATGGACAGGGTTGCATGGTATGGCGGGAGTATGTAACATGTATGGCACAGGGATCTGTCCAGCATGTGGCAATCTTTGTAGTAGGACGGTGGCTGTCCGTGACATATGTCTTTCAGATCAGGATATGTACGTGTAGCATGTCCAACATCACAGTGTAACACATGTCTTTATGCAAGGTAGCCAGCATGCTGCATAGTGGAGGTGAGGATTGTGAAGGCTGGTATTGCCCATCCACACATGGCCAATACCCCTTAAAGGTGATATGTGATCCGATATTGGTCACCCGAGTGCTGAGTGTGCCTGTCCAATTACCTCAATGCTCATGGATGGCACCCTGTCATGACATGGGTGCCTTGTATGACTACCTAATATGCCTGGAGATGTCACCAACTCAGAAAAGTGAATTGCACAGCACCATCCCTTACACAGTGATCATAATGTTGACGGCTGCCTAGGGGGTAGTTAATGGGTACAGGGTTATTCACCTAGCAGTGACAATGCTATTATCAGCTGTCAGATTGTGCACATATGTCACACACCTCACGCACAAAGCCCACTCTGAATGTTGTCCAAAACACTGAGACAGCTATTGCTCCTAGGTCATGGCCATTCACATCCTTACATACACAGATGCCTCCCATTTGTCTGTGGTGTGGTATGGGCTACAATGAGGGGGGAGTACAAAACATTAACCCTGTTTTACTGTAGCTGTCACTGGTATGATATACACATGTCACTCTGACACCTTTTGTAGTGTTGATTCTGTCAACAGGCCACTGGTAGAACACTCCGGTGACATACAAAGGTACATCTAGTATACTCATTTTAGCTGGAACACAGTATGGGTGATGATGTCCTATGACCTGTCACAGGTATGCTATGCAGTGTGAAATCATCCATACTGTCATCTACTTCTGTACTGCTAACATCTACATTGATAAAGGTTCATAGATTTGCAGACCATACTCAGCAGGGTAATAGTGCAGTGCCTCCAATTATGACTGTCGTCTCCACTTGTGGGTTGCAGTGGGTTGATATTATCCAACACCCTATCTGCATTGCATATTCATGCTCAGCACTTTTTCAGAACCTGTGAGCACTTCATGAGCTACTAATTACTATAGCACCAATTCCAACTCATTTCTTACAAGTACACTGTCTGTCCTTACATTTCCAGCTTGCTTACAGTACAACAGCTGTTGTACACACGTAACTCACATATCTTGTGAGACATGGTTGAATATACAGGCATGTCCAACTGTCATGTACCAGTGCTATTGCCTGTCTATATGATGAATATGGTGAACATGTGGCAATAGAGCAATTGTCTTATGTACACAGTCAATGCTCACCTCCCAACATACGACACTACAGCCTGTGGGAGATGCACATATGTAGCCATGCTGGGGGTAATGTTCTCACCAACCCAGACTGTACCTGACATTCATGTGGGGACATGTAACATTTGCAACACACCCCACTCATCACATAGTCTCATACGATCTCCACCACCACAGGCCACACATAGTATGAGTACGACATTTGCAGAACCTCTCCATACTCTGTGTAGGCACCAGAGGCAGCCCCCATCATCAAACACAACAACAATTACTTATAGCCCACAGATTTATGTGTGCCCATCAAATACAGCCAATAGGGTGTTATAACATACCCAACACACAAGTCATAGGTGACTCTGTAGGCGGTCACACTGATGTCCCACTCAGCAGGCTACACAAGGCGATAGTCGCTTACATCTAGCTGTCAGGTAACTGGTTCTGCAACATAACCTATGCACCCATGCCACACCTCACCAGGTACAATTTGACTGTCATTCTCCATGTTAGTGTGACTGCCCTGAGATGTAACTTCCCAGACTACATGTGCAGGGACATGCAATAGCTCTCCGGTCTTGTAGCCCAGAAGGTATCGGCCAAGCCCTGGGGAGCATTCTGCATTCATCCAGACTAGATACCACTGTACAACAACTGATTGTTTCACTTCAACAGTTGCCTATGCTTCTGCTGTCATTCCACAGGCATCCAGTATCTGTCCGCTTTGAATGACATGGTCAACAAAACACGATGCTTTGGCACTGATGACCTGCACCTGTAAGCCCTGGGAGCACAGATAACATGTAAGGCTCTTGCTGCTCCTATACTGCCTGTCTTGAACAGTTTCCAATAACATTCACCACCAGAACGAGAACAGGCAAGCAAAACATGGGGTCATGTGACTCAATGCTTGACATCATCTCTGATGCACACAGGCACGGCACTCCTTATAACGGATCACTTCAATATCTCTGCAGTGACTGGGGCCTGCCTCTAGGCTACGCAGAGCACACCTGCACTGACAGGTTATACACAGACCACACCTTTCAGTCATGTAACCTGGACTGGAACACCCACGGCTGAGGTGTGTCCATATTTCACTATGTTGTCCACACCTCCTGGCTGGTTACTTAGCACAATGCATCAGAGGTGATCCACATGCAACTAACTGTGGCCAGAACTGCTATACACATTGTAACATGCTATGGATTCAACAACATACTCCATGGTTACCGGCCCTCATTTCTTGGTGTACTGGACAGAAGGATTCATACAGGTACTACTGATGTGCGACTGACACTAGCCCGCACTTAACTGGGATAGCTACTCATGTACTGACACATTAGGCCAATGCTGTCCAGGATTCATAACCTTCACTCGGCTGAATCAACCCATACATACCACCACCAAGGCCAACAATATCCTAGACATGGACATTACCAACATGTCACTGGTGTTCCACACCTGTGGTTATCCCCTCGTTGGTAGTTTCCAAACATATGCTAATCACCCTTGTTATCCACATCCCAGCACCACACCCTTCATGGCATACACAGTACAAGATTAGTACAATGCCTACTACAGACGTCTTATGACAGCAGTAGTAAATGTCATGACACCCGTGCAGATGGACAATGCACATACAAATGCTGAAACATACCCCAGTGCACTTCATTAGCACTTACACGACTGCATGGATCATGCTATTCCAAACAGAGCCATGATGGTACCCACCATATAACGGACGCCACTCTGGGGGTCCAGTTCCATGGACATAATGTACAACAAAAGGTGGAGGCTGTTGCAAAGTGGAGTACAATCCCATGCATGGGGTAGCTCACTGGTCAGCCTCAGTAGGGCTCCGGGATCCCTTATCACATCCTCCAAACCTAGCTACGTAAACATTACTGCAACACATTCCAGGGTGTACCACAAAGCATTATGGAGGTATGTCAGTAGTCAATGGCAATACCCACATCTGCTCTGACATACGACGGTTACCCAGGAACATTACAGAACCGAGTGATGTTGGCAACATCCTGGTGGATGGGTTCAATGCTAACTTTACACCCTCTCACTCCCTACAGGGCCATAATCCATGCAGGAACATTGCAGGGTCCCTGCGGTCACAACACAGTTCCAACCTGCACTCTCTAAGGCCTGGAACACAGACTCCATGTGACCGTCCAACATCCCAGGCTGTGATTTACACAAACCTCAGAACAACATGTCTCCCCACTTGGCCACCAGATTCACTAATAGCCTTGTATCAGACATTGTGGCCCCTGAATGGCACACAGCAACAGTTATCACACTCCACACAGGTGGCACCACAATGAACCAGAGGGACTATTGCCCTATATGCCTGACTGGACTGTTCTGCAAGGCTATGGGGCACATCATCATGGAAGTCATTCACAGAGACATTGGTGGGCTCCAGACCTTTGATGCCACCCAGGTTGGACTTGTTAGGGCCAGACCATGGCTCCTACACCTGGTGGACTCCTTTGATACAGTTACCAGGGTAGTTGATGATGGTAAGGGGGTCCACACAGCCTACATTGTCCTCTCATTGGCTTTCAGCACCGTTCTCCATTCTGGTATTGACAACATACGCATCCACCTGCACATCGACCCCTACATCTCAGGATGTTATGCAAAGTGGCTCACGGACAGGACCCACACAATGAGGGTAGCATACCTTAGTACCTACTGTATTTTAGTTACACTTGGCATACCACAGTCCTCAGTCATAGGGCCCCTCATGTTCGGTATATGCTTCCCTGAGGTACAGGCTAGTACAGCGGGACTTTCCCTGACTAGGTTTCCAGACAACTGCATACAAGGTGGCATGATTGATCCACCAGCTGATACAGACTCCCTCTATAAGGGTGTCACTGTGACAGATACCTGATGTCGATAACATGGCCTCAAGCTGCATGACACATGGTGCATGAACATCCCCTTTGGATTACACCAATCACCCACTGACTATCACATAGGTGGTAGTCCCCTACATACATGTGACATTATACGGGATCTTAGTACACACGTATGTAGCACCCACTCCTTTGATAACCATATTGCCAATGTGGCGTGGATATCCTTCTACATGGCCACCCTTATCTGTACTGGGTTTGTAGCTGGAACAAAGGCACCCATTGTACCTCTAAACTCCTGACGTATACACACATTCAAGGGTACAACACCCCGTTTAGGGTGTATCTTACAGAACAGCAATGGTTTTACATACCACAACATTAACACACCATGAGGATTATTTAGCTCCGAAGGTTGACGTATGCGGCAGTACTACGGACACCACGACTGTACACATTTGCATAATGCATACTCAGGGGTGACCTCTGCTGAACATACAGGGCCCATGTCCACAACAATATTCATGGATATACTCCACATAAGCGACATAAGCAAAAGCCACTGAGAGCAACATGCTCATGGATATGTGCACAAATGCAACGATGAGTGGGATGTTCATGAGGGTTACATTCCCAAACCAGACACTCACCATACTTTGGAACATGATTCCTATGTACATCACGTAGGGACACTTAGTAGCACTGTTTATGAAATACCTCACTTGGTGGATGGGAGACACACATATACACCAGGGATCACTGCAGTGGCTGTACTGTGCAGAGGTGCAGGTAACACATGGCTCTGCTGTTCACAGACAGGACACTACCCTAGAGAGGTGCTGCCGGTGTAAACACTGTAGTTGGGCTTACACATAGACTTGCCAGACAGCATAGTACCTCACTATGAACCTGTGAAGCTATTACATGTCCTTTGTGCATGGTTAATTGAGTAGCTCTTCCATTTCGATTAGCTATCATGCTGTTACACTGTCCCATGACTACAAGCCATATGTATCCTGTTATTGTGTTTTGCACATGCCAATAGACAATACCTTTTGTTTGCATGATATAACTGTTATGCTGTGTAGAATATCTGACATATCTACCTACAATACTGTACATTACACATATTTTACATATTATCCCATGATGCAAAGCATACTTGCACAGCAGGACCACCTTAGGCATGTTATTGTTGTTATATGCCCATACACATGCCTACTGCGACAGTATATCAACATATACTATCCCCTGTTATGGCACGTACTTTTTGGACATACCCTACCACTGACGGCGGGTGGTGTGGAATTGTTCTGTTTAAAGCCCTCATGTAGCATCCCTTCTGGTGTCTGTGATGTTTACCTTGTGCCCCACAGTAGGACACACAATTTCTACAAGCGTTACTATGCTCAGCAAGACATCACTACATAATACCTTTTCCCACTTTATGCATTGCGGACACTTTTAATTAATACAAAACAGGCTATACATACACTAACATACTGAGTGTTCTACATACCTTGTTAGCGTTCTGAACTTTCGTAAATATCTCTCTTACACCTTTACTGTTTAAACGGTTCTATGGTATGAGCATACGGTTTGAATATCTGGCAAGTCATCCTTATATACATCGATACCTGTAACATGTGGTTTCCTGCCGCCAATTGGTGTTCCTGAGTAAATTACTACATGCACATCAGCTGTGCAGCTACTCCATTCGCCAATTATGCGGCAAAAGTGGGGTATAATTGAATTCTCCACTTGGGCATTGCCATTTTGCCCTACCTTCGGGGAGACGGTCCGTATGTGTTTTGTTGTGTGGAATTGCAACTGCTATTTGTAGAGACATGGATATTTTGGATTCATGTCCCCCGTGGATTGTGTGTGATGGCTAGAGTATGTGGTTCTACATGTGAGTGTACCTGTCATCTCAACCGTCTGATAAGGGAGTATTGCAAACAAAACCTGTAACATCGTCGTCTGTTCCATTATACAACAGCTACGATTTCACATGGCGCCTTTACAAATGTGTCTCTCACAAGGTATGTTAATGCTTCTGCAGATGTAATTGAGTGAGTGGATGTTTGTGATGTTATTACAGTCTGTATTGCTATTGTTTCATGTGCGGGAGATATAGGTGGGTGTACATAGCATATACAGGTTTGTGGGGACTGCATTTCTACTTATTCCATATATGTGTGTGGGCTCCTTCCCTAATTGAAGACCTATCAGTTAGTAGACTAAAACTATGGTTGTTACGGGCTTATACATTGGGCCATTGTTAATTGGTTTCTATATTGGTTAATCTTGATATTTTGTAATGTTTTACTAAATAATAATTTTTTGACTATGTTCCCTACAAATTTTATTTTTTTTTTTTTTTTGTTTTACTAAACATATATTCTTTTTGTACTGAATTTGTTTTATTATTTGTCTCCTTGTAATTTACTATCTGTGGAGCTTTTCTCCCCGGGCCTCTACTGAAAATGGACATATATCCAGCTAGACTAGCCCGGTTAACAAATGTAAAATAAAAATAAAAAAAAAAATAAAATATAGTATGCAGGTGACGTTGATACTTCCATACCTCCGGAAATACAGCGATATGTAAAGGAATGTTACTAAATGACAGCTGTCCCGTGTATTTCTGTCACAGATATTTGCACTCATTGCAGTTGTGTTGGTGACTGAACCTCTTTGGCATGGGTTGCCACCTTTTCAAATGGCCATAGTGGGACATTTGCAGGACACACATCGGTGTTTACAGACTGACACATACCCATGGTCAGTACACAGGATAGCACATACTTTCATCCTGAATACATACTTATTCTTGTAGCACTTTAGCTACTTATCATGTTTCATGTAACATTTACATTTTTTAGATACAGGCATAACTATTTAATGCAACTATTGCATAATATATGGGACATAATTATGTCCTACAATCTTGGACATTTACCCTTTTTAATATTTTTGTCAGGACACAACTGCCCAGGGAGAGGCTGTCCCTCTTAAAGTGGGACAGGTAGTAACCGTATGCCTACGGCCAGCTATAACCACACCTACCGTAATGATCTACCTCCGAGTTAGCACTAACAGACACACGATGCAAACACACACACACACACACATTACAGTCCCACGGAAACACACACGGCACCCTCAACACACACATACACAGACTACGGCAATCACAAACACTGTTGAACACAGTACCTACGTGGACCACAACACCGGTAGTGATAACTAAATGTCCCTTAATATCGTGATAATATTACACGCGGTTCTAGTGTTCTGGTACTGTGTTCTTTTGGTCTTTCAGCCTCATGATTATGCGTGTCAGTATGTGACACATTCCATAGTTGGCAGTATCCTATTTATTTGTACCTCCATGGTTGTGTACATGTCGTTGACCTATTTACCTATTTGCAGATATAGGTGAATCCGTATATATCAACATATATCTCTCTATCACCCTTTCTATCTCTATTATGTATATCTATATATATATATATATATATATATATATATATATATATATATATATATATATATATATATATATATATACATACAGAGAGAGTGACAGGCAGAATACACCTTTCATTGTGTACATGTCTGTGTATACTGTTACCTGGACTCTGCACGTTTGTGTCTGAACCTGTCACATTACACAACTGCCGTTGGTACATGTTGGGTAGCTTAGTGTTAGGTGATTGTGTACATGATTGCGTGTTCTACTCCTGGCAGTGGTCATTTTACCCTTCAGAGCAGGCACTATTAGTACAGGGGTGAATAATGCTGGTTTCACCTGTTCTGGACATCATTGACCGTGATCTGCGCGATATTCAGAGAAGCTTAGCCCTGTTTCGCGCATATCCGTGTAGTCATATTTAAACGACGGTTACCAGCACTGGGCAATGCATATTCCCGCTAACATGTGCTAAGCATGATCTGATGACCTGCATCCAACATGCATTATTCGTGCCTTCAGGATTACGTTACATCCCTTGCAGGACGTGGGACCGGGAACATGCACGACAGTCACTGCATTTACCACTTGGGCATCTGGGATTTGTACACGTGTTATGGCGTTTTGCATGTGGACTGTACTACGGCTGTTACTCCATACTGCGATGAAATGGGTAACTCAGTTAGTTTACATATAGATGAGACCTATTAATGGTATGCCCAAGTGATGTTTAATCAATGTGCTCCAGCATTGGGTATGTATGTCACAGTGAGCCACACACTATAATGTGCTACACCTTCACACAACCGTAGGTGGGGCATACTGGGGTGACAGATACCTGTCATGGGTACACCCCATGCTTTGCCACTACATCCATGATTACATTATATGGAGCCCCTCATTAACGCACCAGGGAATCCATGCAGAGTGTGTGGGGAACAGTGATTACACACATGGATCCCGCAATTAACTCTGCTCCACTGAGCGACAGTTGGTTACTCGATGTGGTGGCGACAGCAGACACTGTTTGCCTCGATTGATGAATGGCCTCTGACAATCGGGTGTGTACCTACCGATGTACCTAGGAACCTATACACACAGTACCAGCATATGCTGATAGGTGCGTGTACTGTTCAGGTGTTGACATTCCTTGTTCCAATAGCTGTTGTATGTACAATGGTTGAGGGCTGCCTATGTAGGATTCACACAGTAGGCCACCTATACATTACAATTTACAGGTGGTTGTGTGTGTGTGTGCCATCCATTTTACTGTGTGTGCAGGTGGAGAGGTGTGTCAGTCCGTAGGGGCCTACACTGTCAGAGTATGTGCTATAAGTTCCCTCTTTGCCAAGGCATAGGCATATTGGGCACACCTCCGTCTGCCTACTGGGGCTGGCACAGGGTGTTCATGGTCTGAATCCCTCTGTGCCTGTGATGGCCTTGGTAATTGCTGTGGGATGTGAGGGCCTTCACCATTTTGTCCCTGCTGCAGCTGTTTCCGCAAGATCATATATGTAGCATGGCACATACTATGAGGATGTGGGCACACGTGCCTGGAGAGTACTGCAAGGCTCCACCAGATATGTCCAAGCAATGGAACCATGATTTCAGCATCCCAAACACACACTCTATGATGATTCTGGTTTGTGCGTGTGCCTCATTATGGCATTCTTGCATGGGTGTGTGTGTGCATTTCTGATGGGAGTAATCATCCACGGCTCTAGTGCATAGCCAGCATCCCCCACAAGCTGGCCATGTGGGATGTCCCCCCTGACAAATACCTGATACAGCTGTGAGGCATGCCAGATGTGGGAGTCATGGTAGCTTCCAGGGCTGCCAGCACACACATCCATGATAATGCCCTGGGCATTGCACACGACCTGGCAGTTGATGGAGTGGTATCCCTTGTGGTTTATGTAGCGCTTACCATGCTCACCGGGTGGTGACTTGATATGTATGTGCGTGCAATGTATCGCACCCAGTAACTCCGGGTAGTGTGCCACATGGTGGAAGAGACACATATTGCTGGCCAACTCCTCCTGAGTTTGGGGGAAGTATATATACTCATTGGCATGTGGTAACATGGAATCCAGGAACTGGTGTAGTACCTTGGGTGCTGATACCTGTGGCTAGTATTCTCAAGCTTACACATACCTTCATGTCCACTGGGATGGGTTCCCCTCTGTTGTTTCTGGATCTCAGACGTGGCTGGCACAGCTCAACTATTTGCTGTAAGATGTCCCTGTCCACCCTGTAATGCTCTACTATCTCCAGATCATGTAGCCCCTGGTAGGTTACCCTTGGTCTGAACACTCTTCTCCTCCTCCGGGACCTGCAGTGGTTGTCAGCATCATCCTCCACAACACCGTCAGTCTCTAACACATGGTGATGGATCACAGCTATGGCAGCTCCCACCACATACATTGTAAAAGTTCCCCGTATGTTTACACTTATGGTGTAGTGTTTGGGAATACACAGGTGTGTGTGGGGTGCTTTCAAGCTTTATACTATTGTGCTGTGAACACCGATGATGTCATAGGGTGTGTATGTACGATCGTAGCTACAGGGTATCATATGTGTTTTATGACAGGAACTACTATTATGGTGCCTTTGGTGTTGAATTACATTTGGCTGCTGTGGATTACCTCTTGCCCTTCCCTTTACATTTTTTCACATTTCACCTCCCATTTTCTGGCATGCATCCAGCAGCCTGCTTTCATTTGTACTTTCCTACACCTGGCTTATCTTGCGTAATGTGTTCTATGGCCAGTCTACTGCAGGTTTGCTTTGCTCTGCTATGATAGTTCTCTTTTCTTTGCAATCTGACATCTCCCCTATTCTGTTTTGCAGGTTTCTGCGAGCAGACTTGTCAGCTGCCATCCATTGCCTGCTGTGAGTTAATATGTGTTAATTGCTCAGTTATACTCCAATTACCCTGCTGCGGCATTTCCTTATTTTCTTCCCCTGACCTTCCTGTTTGAGCTATGGTGACCGGCACGTGCGTCCACTTACCGGGTTTCGGGCATGTTTTCCTCCCTGTACACATGTGCTTTCGGGCACTATATGTGCTCTCAGCTAAACAATGCTATACCTACCTCCCCACCCCTGTCCTGCGGCTTTGCTTAGTAATGGTAAGGCCGGATTTGCATTGCTCCAATGTGCTTACAGCTACAGTGGCACACCCCACTGCTGATGTCATGTATACCTCTAAGCCACTCCTCAGTGTTGTAGCGCTGCGCCGTATGGTACATCCTTAGTTCGGCGGGACGTTTGCGATTCACTATTACCTGCCTCATTTGCATGGCATTGACTACTAATTCCTAGTTACCACGCCGAACACTGTCACAGACCATTAGCAACCCTTGCAGCTTGGTTGTGGTGTACCATGCATACCATTGAGTATTATGGAAAAATCATGATTTGTATTACATTGCGATTTTATGACATTTGTATATATTTTCTTTGTGTTCCCATTTGCGCACACATGGCCTGAGGTTGTACTTTGCGTTGCTGTGGACATGACATTAAATGTTGTTTTTTAGGTATTGTGCATATTTTCTTATGCCATTGGCTGTATATTTAGCCATTGTCATATGTTAACTTTGTAATACATGAGTCTGGTCCGCTTTCATAGCTCCGATGTTCTGTTTGGAAAAATGTAAACCATGTTTTTTGGTTTACATTTCTGTGGGCTTACGTTACGCCTGCACAACTTCATGAATCACTATGTACCTTCATTTGCATGGTGCAGCACTGCGCATGTGTGATTAGCATACCTAAGCCGAGGGCTGCGCAGATCTGGTGTACGCCGGTAGTGCACGTGGAATTGGATCGTACCTGAATCGCTCGGCAGTCATGTTTGGCATTATACCACCTACGCTACGCCTGCGCCTGGCGCAAGCTTCATGAATCCCGGGGTAAGTCTAAAAACCACCCACCCTGATGATATCCCAGGTTAAGCAGGTTATACAACAAAAGGAAAAAAAAATCATGACTAAAATCAGGAAGTGTAACTCCCATAAAGATAAGAACTCTCTCATCAAAATAAAAAGGCAGCTCAGAGGACTAATTAAGTCCAATAAAGCCAATTTTGAGGTCAAGATATCCTCCCAGGTAAAAGACAACCATATGGCCTTCTTCAGCTATGTCAGAAACCACAAGGGCAGCACACAGTAGTGTGCTGAACTGATGGTTAATGGTACCACATTCACTGAACCAGGCGATATAGAGAATCTGCTGGCTGACAAATTCAGTTCCAGCTTTACTCCTCTCACACTCACTCCCAGCCACCTCCCAAGAAATACCTTCAAACATAAACTCTCCAACTATAAAGAGTCTGCATGTCCTGGCTGTGCTCTCTAAGTCCAAGAACATAGCCTTAATGAACCCCGGTAATATCCCAAAATACCACCTGAATAGACTAAAATTTGACCTATCAGAGCCACTGGAGTCAGTATATAACTATAGTCTTAAAACAGGCTTTGTGCCACTAGAATGGAGAACTGCAGTGGTCATACCTCTTCATAAGGGTGCACCATCAACAGATCCCAGAAACTACAAATGCATTAGTCTGATTAGTCTTATTTGTAAAGCCATGGAAAGAATTATCATAGAAATGATCAACAAAGATACAGGAGACCTTCAGACACTGGATCCATCCTAATTTGGTTTTGTCAAAGGAAGATTATGCCTACTGAACCTGGTGGACTTCTTTAAGAACATCACCAAGGCAATGGGCGAGGATAAAACAGTGCATACTACCTACCTTGACCTGGCTAAGACATTTGATACAATACCCCACTCTGGCATTGTTAACAAGTTTAGGAAATTAAGTATGACCCCTATATAACATGCTGAATAGCCAACTGGCCCACATATAGGACCCAGAAGGTTAGGATTAGTGAGAGTCCCTCAAGGCTCTGTACTGGGACCACTCCTCTTTGGCATCTATTTCTCAGAAGTCAAGACTGTCAAAGGCTTCTGGATGACCATGTTTGAGGGTGATTGCAAATGGGGAGCAATCATAGAATCCCCCTAAGACACTGACATCTTACAAAATGGTCTAACACAGACAAATGACTGATGTGAAAGCCATGGCTTAAAACTCACTGTCAAGAAATGCATTAGAGTGGGTTTATATTAAAACACCGAACGCTGAAAACAGTGAACGGTGTTTCATCAACACATATTCAGTGAAAGCTGAAAATGTTGAAACCACAGAACAGCGATTTCTTTCCTAGGGAAAGAAATCGTTGTTCCACCCCCCCCCCAAAAAAAAACATTAACCACTTCCAAACACATACACACATACCCTAACCCTAATTATACCCCCCCAAAAACCAGTAAACAACTAAATACACATATGCATGTAACCCAACCATACATCTAATGAAAAAAAAAAAACAGTAAACATTTTAAAACATATGCACTTGCCTTAACCCACGCCCTAACCCTAAGGTCAGTAACTCTCGCACATTTACATAAACAGTTCCAAACACATATACACTTACCTTAACCCTAATTCTACCCCCCCAAAACAAAAGTAAACAGCTGAAACACATATACACATAACTCAACCATACATCTAATGCAAAATAAAAAACAGTAACACTTTCATACATATGCACTTACCTTAACCCGCACCCTAACCCTAAGGTCAGTAACTGTTGCACAATCATGCTCGGGAGCTATACCGGACAAGGGACCACACTACACTTCAGAACATGGCAAAGCAACAAAGCGGTCAAGCGACTTCTTTCCCAGGGAAAGAATTCAACAGCCATTTCGCTGTTTTGCCTGTTTGCCCTACATGTGTTGACGAAAACGCATTCGATAAAATGCGTTTTCATCATTCTAATAGGAACCCCATTATTGTACCTTTTGGGAAATTGACCAGTTCAGGAAACTATGTCATCAATAAAACACCCATGAGTTGACCCACTAGTCAGGGATCTGAGAACACATATAGACCATAACCTGGCCTTTGACCAACATGTGTCCAAGGTAGTATGGACGTCCTTTTATGTTGCTCAGTTTTTATGAGTAAGTGCATGACATTGATGTCCAGGGAAGTCATTGTACCACTTATACTTGGCCACATCAGACACATCATTGAGTGTAATGCCACCTTTGGTCTGTACCTGACCAGACACATGCAGCAGCTGGAATATCCACAAAGGCTCCTTACAAAAAGAATACAGGGCATAAACATGATGACCTTTGCAGATCACTTCAGATCCCTATCTCTGTACTCGCTTTCCTACAGACTACTGAGAGATGATCTATGCCTGGCAGACAAGGCATCCCTTGACCCCACTCTGATGAATATTTTGCATATGTGCAAAATAAACAGCATCAAAACAGCTAGATCTAAAGAAATACATTTTGCTTGCAATATAAAGTTGGCATGCTGGAAAGACATATATGTATCTCAGAGAATTCCCTTGCTCTGGAACAGGCTCCCATGCCTTATGAAACAATGTCCCTCCATAACCCTATTAAAGGGTAACTTAGGCCATTGGATGGGAAATTGAAAGTTCACCTCTGGTCTGGTGCTCACATCTCTGATGGACAGAGGCAGTCAGTAAATCATGTCATAACCAATAATGACCCCCTACATAAACATCTAAAACATAAAACTTGTGGGACACATTTAGGTTGCATTGCTAGGCCTATAAAGGCACTGATTGTTAGCCTAGTATACACATATGAACATATGCAGTAGGCAGTAGCCACATTGTCACTGTAGTGGAGAATATGGGTTAAGACTGACAGTAGAGGAAAGGCTGGTGTTTAGCCACTGGGGAAGTGAAAAAGCTCTGAAGGCCTGCCCCTTAAGTGTGAACTCAGCTACATGTTTCAAGCAAAATGTGGCAGCTGTGCAGAGATAGTGGAACTGCCACACCATCACCAGAATATAACAGCTGAGTTTGAGCAAGCTAAGTGCAGTAGCTGCTGGTATGGATGGAAGGACTAGGGATGCTAGTGCAGGTTAGGGTTTCATGCAGCAGTCAGTGTGGATTTAAATTTAGTGAGGGGTGAACAGTCTTAGTATTACAGAGCAATAGGGCACAGTAAAGTTATGTGGCAGGAAGGGAGTTAGTTTGGGATTAGTGAACAGTTAGGGACTTTAGATTTAGGGATGAGGAATGGAGTTTTAAGTTTATGCAGTGATAAGGGAGTTTAAGGTTAGGGAGCATTATGAGAAGTGCTATATTTAGAGTAAGGAAACCACTCAGCTACATAAACCAGATGAGCCAGAATGTCTAACACAGCAAAAAGCTTGCATTCACCTATATTTCAGGTAAGTGCCAGGTAGTTTAGTGGATAGGTAATGGTGGGGTGTGTGTATCTGTCTGTATGCATGTGTAAGTATATATAGAGGTACAATGGTGTCAGATGAGTGTGTTTGCATGTGAGTGTGTGTGTGTGTGTGTGTGTGTGTGTGTGTGTGTGTGTGTGTGTGTGTGTGTGTGTGGAAGTGTCCATACATTGCAACCATCAACCCCCATTAGATCAATGAGCAGTGGATGTAATGTTGGGGATACTAGCCCAGGGAAAACTGTTCTACATTATAAATGTAACTTACAAAGTTAATAGACATCACCTTTTGTAGCATGAGACATGGACATAAAGAAGTACAAAACTCAATTATGTCTGGCTCTGTCAAATGGCTGTAATGTTGTGTGATGTACGTGTGTGTGTGTGTGTGTGTGTGTGTGTGTGTGTGTGTGTGTGTGTGTGTGTGTTTTAAATATTACTCTACTCCTTCAAAAAGGTAGTAGAGTAGCCGGTCTTGTTTTGTTTCTGGAGGCATTTACTGAACTTTAAGAAGAATGAAACTTTAATATCTGTTTATCTGATATTTACAGGAACAGTAACAAAGTATGGAATTCTCTTAAATCAAGGTCAGGTAGGTTATATGATGATGGGTGTGTGTTTGAGTTGAGGACAGCTGAAAGAGAAGGTGCCTGTGTTAAGGGATACATCAGCCTCCAGCAGTCATTACTGTAAAGGTCCACATAAAAAAGACCTTTTAACTATTACAGTAGTCACAGAGCAATTCAGATACATGCACAATTACAATAATGACTTTTTTCGTTGATAAATCAGTGTTTGCTTTTTTAAGCATTCAATGATTTAACATAGACCCATAAGGAGTGGGGGCATCACTGTTTAGTACCTCTTAATATTTCAAATGGGCAAGATACATAAGATCCAATCTTTACATAGGCTGTAGACTTTTCATATCATTTTTTAATTAATCCTATAAAGTCTGGAGAGAAATTGTATTTTTGCAGAGCTTTAAACAGATATGGCCAACTTAGGGAGTCGAAAGCTTTATTTATATCAAGGCTTAAAATAGAAAGATCATTTTTTTCTTGTTTGCTAAGTCTATTAAGGACAGTAATCTAATTACATTGTCTTGAACCTTTCTGTTTTTGATAAACCCAGTTTGGTCTTCATGAATTAATATTGAAAGAATATTATTTAATCTGTCTGCTAAGATAGAGATGAATATCTTGTAATCAATATTAAGCAAAGAAATTGGCTTGTATGATGTGCAAATGTCAGGCTCTTATTTGGTTTTAAGATGGGAGAGACAATAGAATATTTCCATGAGGGAGGGATGTTTGCTGTAGTTGTAACTTCTTGGAATGCATTGAGTAAGATTTTCAAGATGTTATCAGGTAAGAGTTTGTAAAATTTTGGAAGTAGACCATCCAGCCCTGGTGCCTTTTTTGTCTTAAGATTTTTTATTTGTTCCTTTAATTCTTTAAAGGAAAAGGGTTTATCTATGCTATTAATATTGTGTTCATAGGTAGGTACTAAGCTATCGGCCAGAGGGCCTATGTAAGCCTAGCCAACAAGGTTCCCTGGCTTATGCCACCCAAGAAAGTTATTTTCCTGTGCCACTGTCAAGCAGAGACACAAAAGTGATGCCTGGGGTGTATTTCCTATTTCCCATCCACTCATCAAGATTTTTCTTGAAGAGCGCTAATGAAGAACTTTGCTTGACATAGATGGGTAGCCTGTTCCAGAGTATGGGAAGTCTCTGAGACAGGAATCTGTCCCTCCAGCATGTCCTGTTTATTGTGGTGACATGGTTTAGGTCCCTAGCATGTAGCTCGGAGGGATTGGGATTTCTTTAGGTGTAGCATGTCCAACAGCTCTGGGTTTGACATAGCTTTATATGTTAGGCAGAGATCACCTCGGAGTAGGCGATATGCTATGGAGTAAAGCTGGAGTTTTTTGAGATGGTCAGTGTAGGGCATCTGTTTGAGGCCAGTAATCCTCTTTGTGAGGTACTTCTGTGGCCTATCCAGCTGCTGCGAATGTCTTGTGAGGTACATTCCAAAAGGGGGTTGTAGTCTATAATGGGTCTAATGAGTTTGTTGTTTAAGGACTTCATGTAATAAGGTTATTTGTTTGTTGGTATATTCTTTTATATTGTCCACTTTTAAGATTTATTTGTTTATTTTACCCACCAAGTCTTGAACTGTAGTAAAGATTGCCTGTATTTCTTTCTTCATTGGAGTTACTTACTGAGAAAATTTGGAGCTGCTCATCTTCCTTTGTGAATGTGATTTCAGTGTCCCTTCTATTTGAAAGTTTGATAGGAAAATATGACAATTTTAGCTTAAAAGTTACACTAACTTGTAGCTTAAGACTTCCATAATCTGATTTTAGTAGTTTCAGATCTTTGTTAGTGAAATTAAATAAAAAATCCTGTCAGGAAAAAATGAAGACTGCAGAGCTCAAGAACTCTGCTATTTTCAGCATGCCATCCAAACCATGCCCCAAGTCACATGTTTTCTGAATGCACATTCAGAATGTTTTAGTCAGCAATTTTCAAATCACTAAATTTTTATCATTAAATCAAATGGCAAATCAATTGTATATGGCTTACTACCAGTGAATTGTAAAATCATAATGCTTAGTGAAAAGTTAGCATAATAACTGCACATAAGCAAAAGCCACTGCAGGACTACCATGTATGTATGCCATTTTGATTGCATCAAGGTATACACCAACATAACCAGTTTAAAATTTAAATAGCATTCATACCTTTATAGAACTGTATTGAATGTGAATATACAGCTACATGTTTCCTATGCAAATTCTGTTACTTTTGTAGTATGTAATATTTTCATAGATGTTTCACCAGCTAAATAGGTTTTCTGATAGATAGGTTAATGAAGCTTAATAAAATCAATGACATATAATTTAATGTGTTATATCTAGATATCTGCAGTAAAAACTGTAGAGCTACTGTGATTGTTGGGATAATGCAGAGGAATGCCAATCTGTAAAGATCTGTAAAATAGCATGTTCAGGAATACGCATCTCTAAATCATATGTATTTGCCAAAAAGAAAAAAAAAGTATAGAAAGTATGCAATAGTATTTCATTGTGAAACCATATTTGAAGCTGCTGTTTGAAACGCACAGACTATTTGCTTAGACACAGTGCATAGATGATGAACATTCATAGTCTTTGTCAGCCTTTGCTGTGTGGGAGGTGAATTATTGTTTTGCAGATATGGCAATAAAGATATTCTCTGTCTATAGTATCTTTAAAATTAGATGTTTTGTCTTACCGATGCCTACTGGCTTAAGACTATTTAGCATGCATTTTATGTTTATAACAGATAGTTTATTGGCTGCTTCATAACTAGGTTGTTTATGTCAGGAAACATCACAAGGAATCTATGTTTCCTATGTTTAATTTCACTGCTACTGACAAGATAATAGTACTGAGATTAGTAATTTTCCACCTCCACCGTGTTGTGTACATTTAAATATGATTCAGAGGTCTTCTCCAGATCTCTTACCGTCTGTCTTATAGCCTACACCATAATTTAGCACCTAGCTAAGGAGCTTATTGTACTAGATTTTGTTCAGAAGGTAGACTAATCACTGCAGAAAGTACAGCTGTGTAACTAAACTTACCATAACAGCAGATGTTTAAATGGTTACCACTGCAGTAGCCTAAGGTATCTGGGAGTTATTCCCTGCCAAGGATATAACAGCCAGCCAGCTTCCAGCTCTTCAGGGTACCTTCCACCTGCTCAGACCATTAAGCAGCTTGAGCGGAGCTGCCTAAAAACACAGGTTGAGCACCAAGCCCTGAGAGCACATAGCTAACACTAAAGGTATAAAAGTATATACACACCCTGGCAAAAAAAAAAAAAAAACAAGATGGACGAGGAAGTGGCTGCTACAGCAGTGATCATTTGAGTATCTACTGTTATGGTAAGTTTACTTACACAACTGTACTATGTTCATAACATTAATCACTGCTGTATAAGATTATTCTAGCTTACAACATTTGGGAGGTGGAAGGGGAAGGGTCCAGGAGCCCCTGAAGAATGGTCCTAGCAAAGCCTGATCTAGAAATGTGTAAGGAAGCATGCTTGTAGGGCTTTGTAGTGGTAGGTTCATAGTTATATACTAGGCTAAAGGCTACCAGTGCCTTTATAAGTATAGCCATGCAATCCAACAAAATCGTGTCACTATGAATCATGTGCATTTATTAGGAAGGAGTATATTGGGAAGTTTCTAGAGGTTATGGGGGGTGGTATGTTAGTTGAGCATTAATGTTTGCCTCTGTCTATCTGAAACATGGGCCAGACTGAGGGTGAATTTCCAATTTCCCATCCATTGGTCAAGGTTATGTTTAAATAGGGTTAGGGATGGACTCTGCTTCACGTGGATGGGGAGCTTGTTTGTGAGCATGGAGATCCTCTGAGATACATTTTATTTATTTATTTATTTATTTGTGTATTTATTTATTTATTTAACATTTAACTGGGAAAGTCTGACTTGGACTGTAGTCAATTTTCAGTCGAGGCCCAGGGAGAAACACTCCAGATGCATGTCTTTGAACATAGGAGGAAAACAGAGCACCTGGAGGAAACTCACACAGAACCAGGGAGGACATGCAGACTCCACACAGAAGGTACTCCAGCCGAGAACTGAAACAGAGAACATCTTGCTGTGAGTCGATAATGCTATCACTACACCACTGGACTGTACATATCTGTCTCGCCAACATGTATGTACAAAGAACCATGTTAATGCTTATAGGATACTTCTAGAATCCAACCCTTTCCAAAAAGTCATAGAAGAAGTCAAGTCCCCGGCACAGTGAGCTTTGACCATGCCTGCAATGGTTTCATGAGAATAACAGAAGGTAAAATCCTGATACAACCACTTGGAAAGAGTCTGTTTTGACCTTCCAGTAGTCATTACAATCAGTAAAACTGTTTTTCTTGTTAAGGACCTCAAGTCAGCCAGGTTAGCTGGATCAAATGTTGCAAGTGTTCACTTCTCTAACATTAAATTAAGATCCCAAGGAAGGACCAATGCTTTTCTTGGAGTCCTCTTATACAAAATCCATTTCAAAAACATTTTGATATGAGAATGCATTTAAAGAGGAAGATCCATGGGCAGACATGATGAAATGGCCAATAAATGAACCTTGATTGAGGAGTGAAAAAGGCCATAGGATAGTAGCTCACACAAATATTGTAAAACCACAGAACAGCTAACCCTCTATATGTACTGGTTATGTTGTTGGCACCAAGTAGAAAACATATTCCATTTGCTAGTATGTTATTTTATAGTAGCAGGCTTTCTTGCTTCCATGAGTACCTATTGCACATCCACAGTAAACAGGCACCTAAAGGAGTTAAGACCCTATCATTCTGGCAGTCAGTTGAAGTTGATTGATGCTGGTGTGCATCAAACACCCCTGTTCTTGTGAGAGAAGATCCAGTCTGTGTGGAGGCTTATGGCAATTACCCCTTGCAATTTCCAAAAGAAATGAGAACCACAGTTGCCTTGGCCAGAAGGGAGTCACCACAATGATCTTGAAGATTCCTTCTGAATCTTCAGAAGTACACTGGATATTAGTCAAAAGGGTGAAAAAGCATGCAGGAACACAACATTCCCATCCAAGGAAATGAAAAGGAATCTGTATTCCAGGCCTTCCTGCATGGAGTCCTGGGGCAGAATTCTGCTAGTTGATTGTTCAGAGAGGAGGCAAACGGGTCTGCTTGAGGAACTCCCCATAATGGATCAAATCTTTATTACCCCCAATCTACTTTCCATTTATGAGGGCCTGCCCTTGTCCTGCTCAGCTTATCTGCCACACAGTTTTGTTCTGATGAAATATAAAATGCCTGTAGAGTGAGATTGGGCTGCAAAGCTAATATCCCAAACTAACATGACTACTCTGCAGAAGGGAGGTATGACCTGATTCCCTATTGATTGTAGATATACCACATGACTGTGGTATTGTCTGTAATCACCTGAACAGATCTCAGGGACCAAAGATGATTCACAGAGAGTTGAGTGGCTTGATCAGCACAAGCCTCTGTTTTACATTTATGGGCTTGCATCTGTTATTGGTGTCCCACACACCTTGCACTTTTATCCCTCCCGAAACTGCTCTCCAGGCAAAATCTGATGTGTCTGTGGTGACTGCCTGCTTTGGAAGAGAAACTGAAAAGGGGAGATCTGGATTTAGGGATATCTGTGGTCTCCACCAAAAGATTTCTCTTCTGGCAAACTGCAGCAATGGGATCTGAAAAGATAAGGAGTGCTGGTGCTGGGACCAAAGAGTTTTCAAATTATACCGTATCTTTCCCATGTGGAATCTTGCTAGGGGTATCAATAGAATCATAGAAGCAATGAGACCCAAAATCTTAAAGTATTCCCTTGCAATGATGAAACTCAGGGTGGAAAACCCTAAAACTAGATACAGATATAGCACTATGCTCTCCTGTGGAAGAAAAGCTATTTGAACTGCCGTGTCTAGATAACATGGTAGAATCATAATCCTGGTTGAAGGAGTCAAGAAAGACTTTTGAATATTCTCTTGAAATCCCAGCTTGTGCAAGAGATCTCTTACCTGAGAGAGAGAGATTCCTGACACTTTTTAAAAGGCTCTGCAAAGATAAGCAAGTTGTCCAAACATGGAAAAATGTGAATA
Organism: Protopterus annectens; assembly: GCF_019279795.1. Lineage (NCBI taxonomy): Eukaryota > Metazoa > Chordata > Ceratodontiformes > Protopteridae > Protopterus > Protopterus annectens. Next base: position 1,659,423,647 of record NC_056735.1, on the reverse strand, counting down.
CTGTGTAGCCTGCAATGAGCTATAACTAGACTAGATGCATTGTGAACACTCTTGGTGCAGTGGATAGTCCAAAGAATAAGTAAGGCAGAAAACTAATAATGTGATCCAAACATATAAATCCTTAAAAAATACTGAAGAGAAAAGTGGAGATTCATCAGACTTTCTGGAAGTCAAAAAAGGGCTACAGGGTGGGAGGAGGGAACAAAGTATCTTAAATAGTCATTTTGACTTATTGCACTGCCCTTGGTTTAGATAATTCTTCTTGAAACACCCTTGCTATTTCTTCTTAAATGTCTATTTAACTGCATGTTGTTGGGACTGTTTTTTAACCAAAACTGGATGAGGAGTAGAGAATCCCTTGGAAAATTTGGAAAAGGAATGCTGAAAAATCTTAGAGATTCTCTGTATCAGCCTACCCCTTTCTTCACACTTTTTGATCACCTCTGCAGCAGACGGGCCAAAAACTAAATATGTCTCTAAGGGGGAATCATCTGGGAGGTTCTGAAAACATATGCAAACCTTCTCAAAACAGTATCAGTGGCCATAGCCCTCAAAAAAGTATCAATACAGTCATACATACACTGTATGCAATGAGAAGTGACTTGAACAATTGAAGAAATTAAATTATTTAAAGAAGATTTTTCCTCACAAGAAGAAACTGCAGACACAATATACCTCATATTTTCACAATCAGTCTGGACAAACCTTAATATATGAGACCAACAATTCAAAATTCTGAAAATAATAGTTGTAGAAGTATTGATTTTTCCCATACTTATGAATAATCTTCCCATGCTTATCAGAAATAGTAAGACTGGAATTAACTGAGATTGATTAACTAATGTTACAGCTGCTGAATCAGGTTTGGGAAGAGTATATAAAAACTTAAAAGAGAGAGGAACCTTATACTTCCTATCTGCCTTTTCTAGAGGCAGCTGGCCAGCTGTCAAGAAAATTACAGGTAGAAATGGAGACATCCTCCAAAGATGATAGAACTAGCATAAGGGTGCAGATTCTGGAAATTCCTTTTGTAACAGCTCATAGTATTTTTTTAGGAAATGAGAAACCTCAATGTTCTTCCACTGAAAACATTGGCACATTCTTGAAACAGTCTCAGAGAAAGAGACACCCCCCCCCACAGAGACAGTCAGAAGCTGACCTCTCCTCTGAGTCTCGTTCTCAGAGAAAGAGACCCCACCACAAACAGTCAGAAGCTGAGCTCTCCTCTGAGTCTCGTTCTCAGAGAAAGAGACCCCCCCCCAGACAGTCAGAAGCTGAGCTCTCCTCTGAGTCTCGTTCAAAAATCTGAGGAGGAAAACCAAGTATCTGTCAATGCATCTGCTTGTCCAGCTTCAGAATCTTGAATCAGTTCAGGAAAGGAGGACTCCATCTTTCTTTCATCAGAAACAAAAGATTCATAGCCTGAATTAAACCTCGAGCTAGACCAGTAAACTACTCCTGTCTATGAAAATTTGAGAAGGAGTAAACGCACGTTTAGTTTTCTGTTTCTTCAGGAGGAAAAGGGACCAACAGTTTTATTAATGACAGGCATAGTTTCCCCAAGAATGGGCACATCATTCTGACAAAATAGGGAAGCCTTCCTTGTCTGCCTCTCAGGACAACAAGAATGTCTCTCCCTTGCCAACTCAGGAGACCTCTATAGCCGCAGAGGTTGTGGCAAACCCTGTGTTAATAGTGGCATGCTACATCAGAGGGATCTGGGGTAAAAGATGAGTGGTCAGTGGTACAACTAACAAGCACAGCAGAGTCACCCACTTGTAGCCTAGGAAATTGCTAGCCTGCTGTGATGGCAAAGGTTGTTTGCTTATTTTTTCTTTTTGTGGTTGGAAGGAGAATCAACCTTGGGACAGACAGATTGCTCCATGTTCAAATCGAAAATGGTGCCACTTTTCTGGGAAAAACAAGCAGCAAATGCTGGTAAAAACAACACGTTTTTAAAAGTAACTTTTTTTCCATAGACAAATACAGTAAAAAACACCTTAAGACACTTTGAAAGTCTCACAAATTAAAATAACCACAATTTCTCAACAGAAAAAAAATGTTTTTTAATTACTTGAAACAACTTTTAACCTGACATTTTAAGAGTACAATACCATCTTGTGATGGTCTTAGCTTTAAAATAACTTTCCTGAAGAGGATAGTCTCAATAATAAACAAAGGTATTAAGTGGAAGTTATTGTAATTTAATAAACTTTTACAATCACCTCCCTTAGGATCTACTTTTATCACTTCTAAAATATTAAATTTAAATTCATGATCCGCACCTTCCCTATCACTGTGCCTATATAGGGCATTATTTTTGTCTTTGGTTCTTATACAGTACAAATGGTCGTAAATCCTTTTTCTAAAAGTTCTCTCTGTTTTTCCTATATAAAAACCTGGACATTTCTGACATTTACCCAGATAAACAACCATTTTACTATTACAATTACCTGTCTTACTTATTATACAGTTTTTATATGCATTATCTAACTGTATATATCTCTGTTCTGAGATGTATTTACATTCTGGTGAAGCAAAGAAAGAATTTAATGACTTTTTTGATGAATGTGGATTTGATTTTATGCAGTTACTTATGAAATATAACGATGAGAAACTTAGTAAATTAATTATAGAGGCAGAAATGTTAAACAATAGTATCATTAATGACCTTTTATTCCCTGAATGGGAAAACCTATATAATAAACAGTATCTGGAAGCAAGTAAAGAATCATATTACCTTTTTAAATTGTTTAAGGCGGCTACTTCAAAGGCTACAAACTGTAGGGCTGTGTTCATTAATAGGTAACATCAGGGTAATATATGTTGGCGCATTTATCTCCCTGGAGTGACAAGACACATCAATTCAACTTAAAGGAGTATAGAGTTTTTTTTTCTGAATTTGGTATGTACACACTGGACAGATTTTAAATTATCATTGTATTTTTATGATACAGCAATTATTTTTTTTTTAATTTAAACCCTTTTTGGCAGGTTTCACAATGCAGCATCTGCAAACGTGTAGAGAGAGATTATTACTACACCAATTATGTTTTATGCTGACTGTCGTGGAGAACTTTGGCACTATTTATCATAGTAATTATGCTCCCTAGTTTGAATTCTCAGCATAACTGGCTATCTGGTATCCACCTCCCATCTTTTATACCTGACAAGAATATTCCAGAAAGAAGTGGTGCCTGTACACAGGTAAGCTAGGTACCACTTGTAACACTTTAAATTAGACAGGTATAATCCTGTAGCTTAGCCAGTACTTTATCCATTGAAATATATATGGGCAGATGTTTTTATTTTTATTTATTTATTTATTCGTTGGTTGACCAGTTAGTTCAGGTATGCCGGCAGCCTCTTTTCAGTGGAGACCTGAGATTTCTACTACTAGGGAAAATTTGACCAGGGTATTTGGGAATTATGGGATCTTTTACATCCACCTGAGCTTCCACAAGTGCAAGCAGATCGGTCCTAACATCACACCCAAAGGATAACAAATTCAGCAGTGCAGCACCCTCCTTATGCTGCATTGCACTATCATAATCAATCTACCTGGTGTGGGAATAAAACCCACAATCTTTGGCACCAAAGGCAATGGTGCTATCTGCTGCACTACTGACACTCTTTTGCATTTAATGACTTTAATTTAACAATTGTTCCTAATCCACATTAGTCCTTCATCAGTTCAGCACTTACTCCTTCAAAGGATATCAGCAGATCCTACATTTAACAGATGAAGAACCCTTGTGCCTTTTTGGGTAAGTTCCTCAAATATGTTTTTGAAGTTTTTACATAGATAGGCTGATAGGTCTAAAATTGTGTTAGTCTGATGAGACCCCCTGTAGACAAGGAAGTGATCATCCCCTGAAAGTAGTAACAGTAACCATTAAAGCAGCTACAATTTCACATCTATATAAATGACAGTCAGGTTAATGAACTGCAACAAAGAAGTATTCTAGATCTTTGCTTCAGTTATAGAAAAATTAATTGTCAGTTTGTAGCAAACAGCTAATGTATACAGAAAAACAAAAGTTATGTAATTACCATAACGATAGATTTGTATCGTCTGTCTCCATCTTGTTCACCTGGTGGGATTTTGGATCCAACTCAGATCCAACACCAACCAGTTCTAAAATCTTCTACTCGCTTGGCTCAGTTTCCCTTACCCATAACTCCCACTCCTCACCCTAATTCTCAAATTGAGTTTCCCCCACGACAAACACTTTCAACACATCTGCATAAGGCTGTATGTATATGTGTGTGTGTATATGTATGTATGTATATATATATATATATATATATATATATATATATATATATATATATATAGATAGATATAGATATAGATATAGATAGATATATAAAAAGAAATACAATCATAATAGAAATTCTTGCCATGCCACTAAAGGTGGGGCAGGAAAGGGGGGAAGGTTTAAATAGATGGAGACAGTCAACATGGGTCTACCATTATGGGGGTCTATATTATATCATCGAATGCTTAAAAAAGTGAATGCTGATTGATCGACCTCATTTAAGCAAAAGCTTATAATCTCAAACTGTCAGATCAGTGATTTTTTTCCCAGGGGAAAAAAAAAATCGCTGATCCAAAACACATACACACAACACAAGCACACCAAACAAACAGAAATTCACACACATACACCTAAAATGTGATACCTAACCCTACACTAAACTATGCACACACCATTAACTACCCACTTACCTTAACCCAAACCCTAACCCTAAGGTCCGTCACTATCACACACTCACCTCACCCGCTCCCTAACCCTAACTCACTTAAATCCACCCTAACCCTCATGTCCACTCAATCGCACACACACCTAACCCGAGCGCTAACCCTAACTCACCTAAATCACCCTAACACTCACATCCACACAATCGCACACTTACCTGAATCCGACTGGTAACTTTCCACCATAACACTGAAAATACCAAAGCAACAGAAATGGACAACCAAATTCTTTCCCTAGGAAAAATTTGAGTTTCTGCTGCTCCGATATTTTGCAGTTTCGCGAAAATAAGTTCGATCAATCAGCGTTCGCTTTTTTAAGTGTTTGAGGATATAATATAGACCCCATTATGGTAAGCACATAACTTTCATATTCAATGTTGTCTGCTCCATCTGGATTCAACCTGTGAGACACAGTCCCCATCCATAAAAAAATCCTCAGGTGGAACTAAGGAAGGATAGTCTGTAACATGATGGAGCCAAAAGAATCCCTGGATCCAGCTTATAATGCAACACAAAGGTGTGGTGACCCAGTCAAGTAGCAGCTATACAATTTTCATTCATTGGTACTCTAGAAAAGAAAGCGGTAGAAGTTGCCATAGCTTTTTTTGCATGATCATTAGGCTTATGAGGAAGGGTCTTCCTTCTCAAGGAATATACACATTTCTAACAGCCACCTGGATAAAGTTACTTTAAAAACAGGAGTGCCCAGCCTGGATTTAAAAAGGAGAGAAATAATTGGCTATATTTCCTGAAACTTTTTTTATGATCTGGATAAAATCTCATTTGTCTATGAATATCCAAACAATGCAGAATGTATTGAATGTATTCTCTTTTACTGGAGAAACTGGGAAAGAACACAGTAAGATGAATGAAACTATTAAGTTTATTCTCTGAAGCTACCTTAGGTAAAAAGGAATGGTTTGTATGAAGGGAAACCCTGTCTTTATGAAAACCATATAAGGAGGAGAAAAATTAACAGCTTGCAATTCCAAAATCCTCCTGGTGGAAGTAACCGCTATAAAAAACAAAGTTTTCCAAGACAAAATCTTCAAGTCAGAAGTAGCTGAAGTTTTATATGGAGGGTCTGCAAAGACCTGCAATACAAAAGTTAAGTCTCAGGGAGAGACTAGATCCCCCAGTGGGGGTGGGGGCATAGCAAAAAAGTTCCCTTAAGGAACACCTTGGTTATCTTAAGGGAAGCCAGAGGCACATTATCTCTAATTAAAAATAGCCATCAGTTTAATCGTCAAAAAAACAGGTGCCTGACTGAAACAACTCAATGAGGAAATCTAAAATGGATTCCAAGCAGGGGTGGATAAAGGATCAAGATTGTGAGATTCTGCCCACATATCAAACCTTTTCCATTTACTGGAATAAGGCTTCCTGGTGGACTTTTTTTTTTGTTAAAGAAGAAACATCTTTATTAAATTATCATGTATGACAAAGGCAATCACATATTTATATAAATGAAAACAAATCATATTGACATAATTTTAGTTGCAAACATTATACATCACTTCTAATCTATCCAGTCATTGTCAGTCAAACATTACATAGCTCATTCAAATCCTGCCTTCTTTTAAATCTTGTGCTTCCTCTGCAACCATTGTTCTCACAATTCCTATTTTTTCTTCTGCCCTTTTTTAAAGTTCCCAATTCCAGTTGTTTTAACTCTGTTACTATATTCACTGCTTCTAGTAAATCTGGATTAGACGTTGATTTCCATTTTTAGTAATCTGTTTTGGCAGCCACCATAATTAGACTCAGCAAGGCCATACTGTGTATAGACAATTCCAATTCTGTATCACAGCTCAAAAAATCATTTCCTTAGTTACACCAATTTGTTCACCCAGTATCTTTGACATAGCAGTCTGCAGGGAATCTTTAAAGTCAGCCAATTTGTTAGACTCACAGAAAATATGTTCCCAATTACCTCTTTCTTCCTCATCACACCTCCAACATGTGCTATCTACCTGAGGAGTCTACTTGTGGTATAAAATACCTATATAAACACTTCCAAGCAAAGATCCGAAATCTTCTACACTTTTTACATGTCTGGGAGACACACACATATATCATCTCATTGGTGGACTGTTTTTGAGATTAGGACAAAATATGGATAACAGTCTGTGAAAGCTTGGGATTTATGGCCATCAAGGGGATTGGAGGAATCATATAGTTAATTTCAGGGACTGCAGGTTTGGATAATCCAGACATGCTGGGTAAAAAAAACAGATATGGAACAGGATCAGTACCAAAGGGACTGCTTCAGAAGATGGCAGAGGAAGGGAAACCACACCTGATGAGGCCAAAAGGGGGATATGAAGATCACAGTGGCTCTGCAGTGGACTGCTTTCTGAAGAACTTCAACAATTGGCTAAGCTTCTGGTGCCATTCTAAAGGGATCCAGTATCTGTCTGCTTGGGATGACATGGTCGACAGACCACAATGCTTTGCCAGATATGGCCTGCACCTGTCACCCCTGGTATTCTGGATACTGGCTAAGGTTCTTGCCGCCCTATACTGCCTTTTTTAGGCAAGGTTCAAATGACAAATTCACCACCGTATCATGAACAGGCAAGCAAAAACTGAGGGTGATGCTACTCAATGCTAGAAGTCTAAATCTCAAAATGCCCTCACTCGAGGCACTCCTTAAAATGGAGAACATCAATATCTGTGCAGTGACTGAGACTTGGTTCAAAGATCCAGAGAGCAACCCTGCACTACCAGGCTATAACTCATACCACACTTTTCAGCTATGTAACCTTGACCGGAACACCAAAGGTGGAGGTGTGTACATATTCATTAAGGATATCCACACCTCCAGGCTAGTTGCTCAGCATAATGCAGCCGAGGTTATCCAAGTGCAACTAACTCTGGGCAAAACTGCAATCCAAATTGTAGCTTGCTACAGATCACCCACCATGTCCCAGGATTCCCACTCCTCTTTTCTTGATATACTGGAAAATATTAGGGTTCAACCAAACACCCTAATAATGACCGATTTCAACTACCCCACCATTAACTGGGAAAACTACTCATGTACCAACTCCTTCACTCAACACTTTCTGGAATTCATAAACTCCAATGCCCTGGATCAACTTATCCAACCCCCCACCAGGGGCAACAATATCCTAGATCTAGTTATTACCAACATGAATCACTGGTGTTCCACACCTGAAGTCAACACCTCATTGGTCCTATCCGACCATAAGCTAATTACCCTAGATATCCACATCCTGCCCCCACCCCCCATTAAGGAAACCATGGTAAAAAATTTCTCCAAAGCCAATTTCATGCTTCTTAAGACAGAAGTGGTAAACTTCATGACACCCATGCAGATGGACAATATAGTTACGACTACTGAATCCTACACAATTGTACTTTATAAGCACTTAAATGAGTGCATGTTTCATGCTATCCCAAACAGAACCAAGACGCTATCCTCAAAACAAAGGAAGCCAATCTGGTGGTCCCCTGCCATAAACAAACTGTACAACAGAAGGAAGAAACTCTTGCAAAAGAGAGTAAAATCACATGAGTGGAGGAGCTCCCTGGACAGCCTCAGTGAGAAGCTGCGATCCCTGATAAAATCCTCCAAATCTAGTTATGAAAACAAAATTGCCACTGATTCTAAAGACAACCACAAAGCTTTCTATAGCTATGTCAAGAATCTCAATGGCAAAACTAAGATCTGCTCTGAGTTACAGCACAATGGCACTAAATATACAGACCCAACTGATATAGCCAACATCCTGGCAGATAGGTTCAGTGCTAACATTACCCCCCTCTCACCCCCTAAAGAGCCCATATTTATACCAGAAGAATGCAAAGTTCCTGTAATCACTATTACACAGGTAAAAACCAAACTCTCCAAAGCCAAGAACACAGCATCCATGGGACCAGACAACATCCCAGGCTGCGTTCTACACGAACTACAGAATGAACTGGCACCCCACCTAAGTACCATGTTCAATCATAGCCTCACCTCAGGCTTTGTGCCTGCTGAATGGCGCACAGTGACGGTTTTCCCACTCCACAACGGGGGAGCCACCGTGGACCCCGGGTACTTCTGCCCCATTAGCCTGACAAGCCTGGTCTGCAAGGCCATGGAATGTATCATCATGGAACTTATAAACAAAGACATTGGTAATCTCCAAACTCTGGACTCCACCCAGTTTGGGTTTGTAAAAGGCAGATCATGTCTCCTAAACCTGATAGACTTCTTTGAAGCAGTCACCAAAGCCATAGACAAGGGTAAGGTAGTTCACACAGCCTATCTAGATCTTGCCAAGACTTTTGACACCATCCCCCACTCTGGAATTATAGATAAACTCACAAAACTAGGTATAAAGCCCTATGTCACAAGATGGGTTGCCAACTGGCTCACTGATAGAACCCAAACTATGAAAGTAGCAGACTCCAAATCCGACTTCAGACCAGTGACAAGTGGAGTACCACAGGGTTCAGTCCTGGGTCCTCTCCTGTTTGGTATCTATTTCTCTGAAGTACAGGCTTAGTGCATTCGAGATTTAAAAGGGTTAATACATTTATTCTGTTCACACTGCATGAATCTGCACAACTATTAGAAACTTAAGAAGCATTTTATTTCTGCTAATGTCATGAAAATAATAAGTTGTATTTCATTTCTGCTAATGTCATGAAACTTAACAAAGGGGTATTCATTTCTGCTTATGCCATGATAAAACATGCAGCTGCTAGAAGCTATTGATAAAGAAAACAATAGATGCTTGAAAGTTTAAACCGTAGTCAGCATTACTTGTATTAAAGCTAGAAATGTACCTTGAATCTAGACAAAATGTAACACATGTATTAGAACAGTAAAATAGAAGAATTGAAAAGTTGAAATGGACTGAAATAAGCCCAAGGCCAGGTTGTTTTTCTCAAAATGTTTTGAAAAACAGCAGATAATTTAACTTGGTCAGCAATACGTTTAGCAACATTTTCTGTAGAACATACAGAAAGCTGTGTCTAACTACATCAGCAATAGAATGGTAACATTTTCTGTGTGACAGGAAGAGAACTGTATAAGAATAACATACTAATCACCACTGATTCAGACAAATCTTGTGCCTACATGCTTTGTCTCCTTGCTGCAAGTAATAAAGGGTGCCTTGCTTGAACCTAACGTGAATTGGTCTTTGAAGTTTTTTCCTTTGACAGATTGGTCCTTCGGACCGGAACCCTCTCTTCACTTCGGATCAGACAGGCCAGGTGGTTGAAACCGTACGGGGAAGAAACCAAATCAGTTCTTCTTATATGAAAAGCCCTCCGACTGAATTGTCATTCAAAAGAGGCCAGCCACTTTCTGATCTGCGACTGAAGGACGGGTCTCCGCGAATTGGTGATCAATCATGTGGGCTCATCTAAGGTGAATCTACTTTTTTCTGTTTTAGATCAGGGACTAGATATGTATTGTTTTTGTTAGACCGTATTTTTCTTACAAGTCAGGGACAAAAAAGATTACTGTCTTGTCATAGATCAGGAGAAACAGAATAAGTAGGCAGTCATTCTGAAGAGACTATAACAAAATCTGTGGTACCACGTTAAAAAATTAAGAAAAGTTACGTAATGATAAAAGGGTAGAACAAAATGGGTAATAATTGCACAAAAAGACCCCAAAATCCACCGTTAACAGAAGACGCAAAATACATGCAGTCGCAGCTCGCCGACAATATTAAATATTATTCAAAATGGGTTAATAAGTATGAATTTGACAGAAAATTAGAAAAATCCTCGCTTATCAAACTTGTCAAACAGCTCAAAACCGATTCCAAAGGTCGGGTAAAAAAGCAAGGCAAATTAGGAACGCAGGTGGATTGAGGAAGTAAACCGCAGGGAACAAAAGAACAAAAATTCAAAAGCAATGCTTTTAGATAAGAAGGATAATAACTTAGTAATTGCATCAGCACCTCCGCCTCCCTTACCAGAATATGAAGCAAGTGAACAGGTTAGTCCACCCCCACGATATCCTGTGGTCACTGAAGATAGAGATATTATGAAACTAAAACTGACTAAAATTAGAGATCCCATCGGGACTAGGTCCCGAACAAAGGTAGGTAACTCAGATGAAGGCATCGAATTATGGCAAACGGTTAAAAATTCATGATCTATAAGTGAAGAAGAAGAAATATACCCACTTATAGAAGTATCCAACCCTCAGGCAGGTCAGGACAATCAGGACCCAACTATTTTAGTGTATAGACCTTGGACTCCGGAAGACATCCGGAAAGCCACTGAGGGAATTCCCTATCCAAAGGCTAATTTTAGAAAATTCTCAGAAGATTTACAAGGAATGAGGCTGAGTTATAACTTAAACGGAGAAGAGGTAGAAAAGGTAGTTAGACAAATTGTAGGGCCAGATTGGTATATGATTAGTGGGAAGTGGAATCCCCGTGACGTTGTGCAAAGACCCCTTCCACATAGCAGCGCAGAATTAGACACCAGAGTAAAAGGTCTTATAGACCGCATCTCTGAAAAATGGAAACCTAGGGCAGACTAGACTTGCATTAATCAATGCATCCAACAAGAAGGTGAAACTATTGACAGGTATTATGCCAGACTATTACAGTGTTTTAATAACCACTGTGGAATGCAGGTTTCTGAAGATCAAACACAAGATTCCCCGTATGAACAGCAGTTAAAGAATGCATTTTTAAAGGGCAGTATTGCACCTATAAGCAGTTTTATTACAAAACACATGGTAGATCATCGTACAAGCAGGTTACAATCATTACTTGAATATGCTAGGCATGCCGAAAGGCATTTTAATAGCAAAAAGAAAAAGAAAGCTCAAGTATTTTCTGTAGAAGATGGAGCAGAAGTTTATAGTACAGTCCGGGAAAAAGGGCAAGAAAAATGCACAGGGAAACAAACAATCTGATCAATGATCAGAGGACTTTGAAGGGCGAAAGAAAAGGGGAGAATGTTTTAAATGCAGTAAAAAGGGGCATTTGGCAAAGTATTGCAAGAAAAACAAGAAGGCAACAATGGAAGACAAGGAAGACAAGGAGGGTGAGGACTGACTATATGGTAGTCAGGAATCACTAGAAGGGGCTAGCGAAGAAGGGACAAATGTGAATGTGATAGAGGGAGTAGAGGAAGTGCAGTGACAATGAAGAAGATGAAATATTAGACCTAGCTTTATTGAGCTTGGGAGCTCTATTTAGCAGACACAAAACCAGAAGTTACACTCTTGGTAGAAGGGAGGGAAGTCAAATTCTTGTGTGACTCAGGGGCATCAAGAACCCTGATACATCCCTCCAAACTGCCAGAAAACACAGAGACACCTGATTACATACTGGTCAAAGCAGCTAATGGACAGCTGTATTGGGAGCCTCTCTCCTGTGACATTGCAATAACTGATCCAGTTTCAGGATTAACACAAAAAAGCAAAATTGTTGTTTCTGTAAAATGCCCAGTAAACCTCTTGGGCAGAGAACTCATGCAGCTATTTGGTATAGCAGTAGTCCCAACCATGCAGGGTAGGGAAGCACAGCGACAAATTGATACCTTTGCAGTGCAATCGGAGGGTGTAATGTTTTATTGGTACAGACAAGACTTGGTTACGACTGGTCCAGGGACTGTAACCGAAGAGTTAATGAATGTAGCCATCAGCAAGTTCCCCTCCCTTGACATTGATAAGCAACACCTGTTTCACTGTACCCTGTATTATTGTAATACACCAGGACCTGATAAGGAATATGAGCAAGAATTGTTTAAGAATCATGCAAACAGATTGATATTGCGTAACCTGTACTGGGACACAGAAGGGAACAGTGTAGCCAGCTGTTCATTGCCCCAGGAGTTCTTTACACTTTATAAATCTAATCGATTACCACATGTTAGCTTAACCAAAAACAGAAATATAGAATGGGCAGACCTAGAAGAAAAAGTCACGAGATGGGAGAAACAGACAGAACTAGAACTGTCAGAACAGGGAATACAAATACAGAAGTTGAATTGGATAACTCAGACCATCCCAGCTGTGCACTTGCAGTCTGGCATGGACAGCTGATTGACACTCTTGTTAAAGGAGGAAGAAAATGCCTTATGAAATATACCAGAGACCCTCTGGTCAACAGGAAAATCAGATGTAGGACTTATTCGTACAGCGGGTCCAGTTACTATCACACTAAAGTCAGCATTCAGACCACAAAAAGACAGTATCCCTTAAGAAAAGATGCAGAGGCAGGGATAAAGCCTATTATAGCAGCCTTACTTAAAGGAGGGATACTAGTAGAATCTCCCAATTCACCATGCAACACACCCTTATTTCCAGTCAAAAAGGCAAATGGAGAATGGCGTATGGTCCAAGATTTACAAGCTGTAAATGATGCAGTAATACCAAGGGCACCCATGGTGCCAGACCCACAACAGAAGTATTTTTCTGTGGTAGACATCATCAATGCGTTCTTTTCGATACCGATACACCCTGATAGCCAGTATTGGTTTGCATTCACATTTCAGGGGAAAACGTATACATATACGCAACTACCACAGGGATAGTGTGAAAGTCCAATGATATTCTCACAAGAAATGGCAAGCAACTTGGCGGGATTCACCCCACCAAGAGGCAGTCAGATTTTACTTTATGTTGATGACATCTTGCTGGCAGCCCTCACCCAGCTGGATTGTAGAGAAGATACCATAGCACTTCTACAATTTTTAGCCGCTGAAGGACTTAAGGTAAATAAAAGTAAACTGCAGCCCTGGAAAAAACAAGTTAAATACCTGGGATATGTAATACCCAAGGAAGGCAGAACATTAGATGAGGACAGGAAGATAGCGATTTTGCAAGCACCAAAATCAATCCACTACCAAGATGGAAATGATGTCCTTCCTGGGTACAACTAATTTTTGCCGGAGCTGGATTCCAAACTATGCTTTGGAATCTGCACCTCTGACTGACCTTATATATAAGAAGCCTATGGCAGCACAGGATTTGTTACAATGGACACCAGAGGCAGAATCTGCTTTCTGCAAACTGAAGCAGTTAATAGCATCCTCATTAGTTCTGGGATTGCCAAACTATCATAAACATTTTTTCCAAACTGTAGATTGTAAGCAGGGTTACATGACATCAGTATTAACCCAGCAGCATGGGGATAAGCAATGCCTCATTGCTTACTATTCATCACAACGAGACCCAGTGGCACGATCCTTACCCCACTGTGTACAAGCAGTAGTTGCAGCTGCAATGGCAGTACAGGCTTCAGCCTCAGTAGTCTTATTCCACCCTCTCACTTTGAGAGTACCTCATGCAGTCGCGATTATTTTACTACAAGAAAAGGTGGCATATCTTTTCACTGCTAGGCATCTTTCCTGTATGACTATATTGTTGAGCCAACCACATATGACAATTGAACGATGCACGACTTTAAACCCTTCTACTCTGCTCCCGACCCCTGCAGACGGCACACCGCACTGCTGCCTGCAGGTAATTGAGCAAAAGACACTACCTAGAAAAGATCTCACGGATGTCCCCTTGGATGATGCCGAGGTGACATACTACATGGATGGCTCGTGCAAAAGGGGTCCTGCAGGACAGAACCTAGTAGGATATGCAGTAGTTTCTGATACTGGGATTATAGAAGCAAAACCTTTACCACACAACTTATCTGTACAGGCAGCAGAATTGATCGCCCTGACACGGGCATGTACCTTAGCAAAGAGTAAATGTGTAAACATTTTTACCGACAGCCAGTACGCTTTTTCTACTGTACATGGTTTTGTGCAACAGTGGAAAAACCGGGGAATGATAACATCTACTGGCAAACCTATCAATTATGCACAGTTTATTTTAGATCTTTTAGAATCTATTCAGTTACCTCAGAAAGTAGCCATTTGAAAATGCACAGCTCACACCAAGCAACAAGATAGGATTTCAAAAGGTAATGCGAGAGCTGATACAGCTGCAAAACAAGCAGCCACAGAAGTATTTCTTTTAAATGAGGAATTACAACCCTCTGAGATTTTAGACTTAGAAATGTTAAAAACAATGCAGACACTCACTACGCAAGCTGAAAAACAACGATGGATAAAACGAGGAGCAATTCTCGAAAAGGGGCTGTACATCTCTAGAGAAGGGAAACCGATACTACCCTCTAATTTGTTTCGATATGCAGTTTTGTTGAGCCATGGGCCGTGCCATGTCTCAACAGGGGGGATGGTACAGCTGGTGAACCAGGTGTTCACAACGTATGGATTTACAAACTACTCTAAAAAATTTTGTTTGACGTGTCAGATTTGTAACAAACATCATGTGCAGGGGGTGATAAAGCCCAAGCAAGGGAGTTTCCCTATACCACCATATCCATTTCACACTATCTGTATGGATTTCATAGAAGTGAACAAATGTGAAAATAAGAAGTATTGTCTTGTCATTGTAGATATGTTTTCCAGGTGGGTGGAAGCCTTTCCAACCAAAAATACAGATGCAGCTACGGTGGCAAAAGTACTTGTCAAGGAAATCATTCCTAGATTTGGCATTCCGGAAAGGATCTACAGTGACAATGGTACACACTTTGTAAATCAAACCATACAGCAGTTAAGTAAGCATTTTGGTATTTCTTTAACAAATCATTGTGCATACCATCTGCAATCTGCAGGGCTAGTTGAAAGGCATAATTGTATATTAAAAAACAAATTGAGAAAATTGATAGCTGAGACAGGAAAAAACTGGTTATACTGTTTACCCCTGGCACTGTTGAGCATGAGAACTGCTGTCATCTTCAGAACACTGATGTGAAGCTGGGCTTCTGTGGAAGACCACGACCCTTGAAACCTGCTACCTTTGAAATGGCTCCCCCAGAAGGGAGGTGTCCATGATGACCATGACTGATGGAGTTGGAAAAACAAATGGTCTCCCCTTGGTTACCAAATGAGACTGCCACCACCAACAAATCTAGTCATGACATACCCTTTTTAGTTATATTGGAAAGTCTATGTGATGGGTTAGAAAGACCACTGAAAAGCCATAGTCCATTGCAGGGCTAAAGGAACCAATCCTATGAATTCTGCCATGTGACCTGAACATTTCATAACCATTTCAGCTTTGGGGTTTTGAGACTGCAAGCACCAGTAAGGCCTGAGCATGAAGACTGGACACTCTTCACACTGGTAACTTGGCTATCTGATTGATTGTATCCAGCAGGCTGAAAGTTCAACTCGGAATAACTGACTGCAAAGCCTAACAGCTGGAGTAAGGAATCACTGGCCATGATCACAGATGCTCTTGTTTTGGGCAGTCAGGAGCAAATTGTCCAGGTATAGAAAGACCTGAAAATCCTGCAGCAGGAGCCAGGCTGCAACCACTACTATGTATTTGGTAAACTACTGGGAGCAGTGTTGAATCCAAATGGCAGGGATCTGAAATGAAAATTATTGGCTCCCCAGCCAAAGTACAAAAACCTCCTGGAGTATCTGTCTGTCTGCCTGTCTTGATATGATGGTAGGTGTCCTTGAGGTCTGCCGAGCACATCCAATTGTCCTTCCTCAGTACAGGTAAGATGGACTACAATGTGACCATCCAGAACTTGGTGTTTTTCATGAACTGAATCAGTCTACTCAAATCCAAAATGGGCCTGAGGTCCTGTCTCTTTTTTGGTCCTAAAAATAATCTGGAATAGACCCTGGATCCTTTCTGGACAGATTGGATTGCTGGATGACTCAATTTACCAGCAGCTTGAGGATCTCTGCTGCTGCCTGTGATTTCTGATGGGGTGGGATGTCTGAAAGTCACTTTTGATGAAAATTTGAAACTTCTGCCAATTCATTACACTCCCAAAAAATATGTTTCCACTTACCTCTTTCTTTCCCATCACACCTCCAACATTTGCTATCTACCTGAGGAGTCTGCTTGGGGTCCTCATTATAGTATCCTTGACTTTTGGACCAAAAAGAGAAGAGCCATTAAATACACATTGATAAAGGATGCCTTGAAACAGTCTGCAAAGTTACATAAAAGCATCCAAACATGGTATTCCTTGACAATGGCAGAGGTAGCTGCTCAGGATGCTGCACTGGCTGCATTCTAAATTAGCTTCATGAACACACTGAATATAGAAAGCAGGGTAGATAACTGAGTCTCCATTGTCTTTTGAGTCTCTGGAGACTGTTGTGTCTTTATAGTCCTTGACACTTCAGACACCAAATCACTTTGAAGCCTTGTCAAGGGAAGAAAATAATTAATGCTGTCAGTGTAAAAGTGGCCAAGGCATAAGAGTGCTTCCTCAAATGGACCAAGACCCAAGACTCCCTGTTTGCAGCATGGCTGAGGAACTCTCATGAGAGACCTCCTTCTTGGTGCTGCCACCACAATAGCATTTAGAGTTGGGCCCTTATTCAATGCGGCCATTCGTTGGAGAGAGCAAGAATCTTGTTCAGTTTATTGGGAATCAGATCCATCACATTTGGTTCCTTCTATGCCTTGTGGGACACTAGATCTATAAGAGTGTCTGGAGGGGGAACCCCCCCCCCCATGGCATGGATGGGCCCACACCAAAGGCCTCCAAAAATACCAACTTCTCTGGAAAGGGGGCATCAGTAGTCCAGCCTCCACAGTGGTGAAGCAGCTCCAACAGATTGCCAAAAGAGGCATAAACCCACAGAGACTTAGGGAAGCCCTCTCCTTCCTTTATGTCAATATCTTCTGTGAGGGAATCCTCTGGGGAGTCTAGGTGTTTCCTCTTATGTGCTCTCCTTTCTGAAAACTACCACTCCAGCAAATCTGAGGAAGTATGTGAAGAAGCAAAAAGCACCACCAGGGGGGCAGTAAGAAGACCCAACAACACAGGCCGTTCCAGTGCAGACTGATGACTAATCATAGGCCCAGATGAAAAAGGGGAAGGGACACTGGCTGGAGAAACCTGACCATTGTCTTAAGCAGAGAACATCCTGTCTATGACATCAAAGGCTGAAGTAGAATCTGGCCTCTCATAACAAAGTGTTCCTGCACCCAGAGTAACTAGAAATGGCCCCAAAACCAAGGGAGCTACCTCCAGCCCTGATATTGGGATGGGAGCTTAGCTATCTAAAGCCAAAGCCCAGAGTGGAAGAGAAGATTCCAACCCAGAAACCCCTGCTTTGACACCATGACATCAAGGTCCCAATGACCTTGAAGTTATTGGAGGCATAACCAAGGAATGGGTGAGACCCAGGGATGGCCAAGCCATCAGATCTGACTCTGAGGTTGGGAATACAGTCAGACCCAAAAACCTCAGATCCAAGGGGGCCAAGTGAGAAAGCAAAGCAGAAGGAGCCGAGAGGCCTGGGACCTGGCCTGGAGCTGAAGAAATGAGTCCTAAATGCATCTGCGCTTGTAAACAGGTCCTCACCAGATACTCCAAATCTGAAGTCTTGATGCTGCCCACAGACCTTGGCAACTGTACAAATGATGCCACTGACTACATTTCGAAGGCCTTTTAGAGGAAGATGAACCCATCCATATGATCTTAGCTGACATAACCATTTTGCATGCAAATTTCAACATGTCAAGAAATGCAAAGGTCAAGCTGTTAGTGAGACTGTAGCTTGGGGTGAACACTTGAATGCATCACTATTTTGGCAATGGAAACACAATAGAAATAGCCTTAGTAACCATCTAAATTCAGCATTTCCTTGCCTTTCTGCGATGTTGTCAGCTGGTAAGTATTGGCCAGTGTTACAGCATGGTTTGCAGCCATCTCTGATGTACTCACATCAGCATCTTCTGCTGAACAGTAAATACTTCTGTTGCAATATTTCAATAGTGCTATTTCCAATGTTCTGAGGTTTTGTCCTGTTGTGATTTTGACATCCTAGGCTCAACATTTTGAATTTTGACCTAGTGTGATTTTGAGGTTGTGACAGTGACACTGTGATCTGTATCTATCTATCTATCCATCTATATATAATATATATATATATATATATATATATATATATATATATATATTATCTATAAGTGTTCATTAATACAGAAGTTAATAATATCATAGAATTAACGGACAACATTCTGAACAGATTTATTTTGATCATTACGATAGAATTTTAGAATGTTTTCATATGAATGTCATTTACTGCATCAAAGTTAAAGGTAAATTCTAGGAAATATTGTTTATTTATAGAAGAACCTCTTGATTTCACTTCTAAGACATCAGAATCATGATTTTTATTAATTACAAAGGGAATAATAGAAGCAGAGGGGTCCTAGGTTTGTCAGCTTGATATCTAATGATATTGTCATCCCCAGTTAAATTCTATACTATTTGTTCCAGTTTGTACCATTTTCTTTTGAGTAACATATTCAGTTAATATTTGGGCATACTAATCTGATGATTAGTTTATGCAGTCAAGTTATAGGTTCATAAACCCCATAAGGGGATTTTTCATCCTGGAGTTTCATAGTAGCTGCCTTAAAGTCTTTGGATTAACACAGCAGTTAATATAGCAATAACCCATGCCTGGGTGTGGGTAATGCTAAATTTACCCATGGTTGGCGTGGTTTGGTCCCGGCGAAGCCAGGACCAAAAGCCAACCGTGGTAAATTAGCATTACCCACACCCAGAAGTGGTTATTGCTATTATCATGACATTATTTAAGAAAAGAAACTATTACTTTTCTTAAATAATGGCATAGTATAATGCCTGTTTACTGCCCTTCTGCAGATGTCTGGCATCGGCAGTTCTGATGTACTGCGCGCCTGCGCAGTACATCAGAGCTGTAAAAGCAACGGAGAAAGCAAGATCTCCGTTGCTTTTTAGTGTTCGCTATGTTAAATGAGTTTAACATAGCAAGACAGTTTTAAAATAAGCAACGGAGATGTCCGTTGCTTATTTTAAACTGTCTCGCTATGTTAAACTCATTTAACATAGCTATAAAAAGCAACGGAGATCTTGCTTTCTCCGTTTTTAAAACACTGTCTCACTATGTTAAATGGGTTTAACATGGCGAGACAGCTTTAAAATAAGCAACGGAGATCTCCGTTGCTTATTTTAAAGCTGTCTCGCTATGTTAAACCCATTTAACATAGCGAGACAGTGTTTTAAAAAAACGTGTTATACTAATGGAAAAAAGTCCGGCCGACCGGACATTTTTCCATTAGTATAACTCGATTTACAACGGGCATGCTGGCCAATCAGCGTGCACGTTTTTCGGCGGTCATGGTATAATATACGGTATATTAATCTGATGACAAGTAATTTATCTAGTCAATGTGTGGGTACGTTCCAGAAAAACATGTTCAGGAAATCCATTCATACTCTGCAGGTGGTACAGAATGTAAATGTGAATGGTAGGTTTATATAATTGATATTAACTATTGTACAATCTCTAGTTCAGTGTTACTACCACCAGTCTCATAGATATGTAACAGTGAAGGAACATGCAATCAATATATTCACAACTTGCCTAAGAGGAAAACATTTTACTTGTGAAGCAACTCAGTGGTGTGTCTTCAAAGCAAGTTAGTCCTTTCCTTTGAAGGCACACTGCTGAAGTGCTTCACAAATAAATTATTTCTTTACAACCAATTTGGTATTTGGTTATACACATTTTATGTTTTTGTAGCTTTCATAATGAAAGGAGGCATAACTGCAATATGTGATATGGACGGTGGATTTTTAACTCATTCACTCCAATGGAGCTCAGGAAGTTTGCACTGTAACTTCCAATGGGCCGAGTGTAAGACTTGACAATCAAATTATGTTCTCACATTTAAAACACATGTTCATATCTCAGGAACTATAGAGGTTATGAAAGAAGTATAAATGGCAAACCCTTCTGCATAAACTACTTTTACAGTGATAGTATTCTTTAGGTTCTCTTAAACTGAATTTTATAAGTGACAGTAAATACAGCAGCTTACGTTTGTAATAGTTTGTAAACTTACAATACCTCAGCAGCCACTCAAGATACACATACTGTCAGCAGAATTTTATTCAGCTAGCTGAGAGCATTCATACGAAACTAAGGTGCTCTGTTACTTGGTTGTTGAAATATAATTTTCACATTTTTCTAAATATCTACATAAATTATCATAAAAACAATAGTTAATATCTCTTTACCTGCACTAGACATAGGTCAAATATTAATGCAGTTGAGTTTGCCATTGTCTAAGCTTTTTAAGATGAAATCTTTTAAAACCTTGTACATAGCATGGTTTGGGAATTATTGATGCAAATATGAACAAGTAATATTTGACAAATAGAGGCATCAGTAGGAGTTACTGCAGATGCACCTGGAGAGGTCACTTTGATGTCATGAGTTAAACAAGGTTTCAGTAATGGTAGAAATGTTAACATCCTTTAAGCATAGGGAAGCTTTCAGTCACTCATTTTATTGTTATGACTATTGTTATATAGCAAAGCCATCATAATGATGATTGCAGCCATATCTCCTTTCATTATAAATTAGGTATTCTACTACTGAAAGATAGATACGTGATTACAGTTCCCCAGCAGCTTTTTTTTCTGGACCATTACTACCACAACTTGCTTTCTCAACTATTCTAAACTAGTGACCGGAGTAGTTTAAAACTGAATTTCTAAAGGTAACACTTTGTTACTGTGAATTTATACTGTCTTGGGAATATTTAAGGAGTAAAAATCTGTTTGGTTAAAAAAGATAATTTTCCAAGGATTCCATGCCATCGTAGGTCCCCGATTCCTAAAGACTTGCTCTCTAAGTGACATACTCCCATGCCCAGTTCCAAAAGACATGTTTTTCGTGTGACTTACCCCAAAGTAAGGCTGCTTTATGGATGGCCCTTATACTGGAATAAATCACTTATATCAAGAGCAACTCTTTCAGACTCTGGCCCTAGGAAAACTGTCTTTTTAGTCAACTTAAATCACTTTATAAAATCACTGTGTAAGTGGCCTGTTGGGACACTGAATACCACTTTTTGTTGTGTTTTAGAATTCACATTCAAATTATTGATTTACTGCAATGATTTTGGTGCACCTTTGAGCAAAGGTCACTAGATTCCTTATCTTTACTGCGGAGATTTCTCTTCAAGGCATGCAAAACATACAAGTGATGTCATTTTAATACTGAGCCCTTAGAGCTGCAGTTGAAGTTAACTAAATTTAAAAACTCCCAAAGCAGGGAAGAAGCAGTGTTGTTCAGTTTGTTTTCTGAGAATGTTAAATGGAACACAAGTTCATAAAATGAAATAAAACTATCTCCACTAATCTACAAAGGTGACTTTTCTTCTGAAACTAGCACTTATTTCAATAGACATATAGGTAGCAGTAGTCATGTTTAGGTGCATATTCAACTTTTATCACTTATTACCTGCGATAATCAAGTGAGTAGAGTCAATTTTCAGTGGTGGCCAGGGGAGTAAAGTTCCAAGGTTTTGTGACTGAATACAAATAACAAAATGTTGCTTTAAGGTCTTTCACCAGCTGTCCTATGGTAAAGCTAAGTGTTTGTATTGTAAATGGGAGAGAGATGATGCTATTCAACTTTCAATAGTGAAACAGAATGTCATGAAACAAGATATTGGGAAGCTGTTATAGACAGGAAGAAGTCATTTTGTAAATCATTTTATTCTGTTTATTTATTTATTGACATTTGATTACTGGGAAAATTTGACTGGGTTTGTACCCACATCCCATAGATTATTTTAAGTAGGAAGAGGGTGTTAGTGCATTCATTTATTTACTTGCTTTTGTTTACCAAGAAAGTCCAACTGGGCAAATAAACTCTTTTTAGTGAAACCTGGGGAGAAACAACACCAAGAATAAGCACAATATCAATGCAATCTCTGTCAACAGTATACATCATACTTACTGATTTGCTATACAGTGAATCACAGTGTACCATGATCTTTCCATCCATCCATCCATCCTCAATTCCTTTTCCCATTTTGCACATGGGGTTGGGGTGTCACTACTGCAGTGACAATCATCTCGAGTCAAGGTTTATACCTCCGGGTGGCTAGCCCTGCCACAGTATGCACCATGATACAGTGTTACAAATGACTTAACTCTGCGGGCCAAGTTTTTAGAACTTCTCACGCACTATTCAGAGAAAAGTTCATATTCAAAATTCAAAAAAGGTTCTGACTTGGTGACCAAAGCAGTAATTCACTTTGAAAGACTGTTTGGGGCTTGTTTAGATTTTAGTAAGACATTTATCATATTTCTGGGCCACTGCAAGGCTAGCCACCTGGTGGTGTAAACCTTGGATCTAGATGATTGTCACTGTTGGACACGCTGACCCCATGTGAAAAAAATGGGAAAATGGGTTGTGGATGGATGGATGTGGTTACGGTTCATAAGAGCAAACACTCAGAAGAATGAAAGCTTTTTGTGATAGTTAACAAGTGGGAATGCTCTGAAAAGTGAACACTCTATATCTTGTGTTTCAGTCAGCCTTCTGTGTGAAATCACATCGTAGTGGGATCAGGGAATTTGCCCTTATCTCAGTGCTGTGTGATCTTGGTGTATATAATTAACAGGGATTGTGAAGGGTCCCCTGTAAAAAGTATTATTTTGTTTTTTGTACTTTTCAATCATTTTAGATTCAATCTAAAATTACCACTGTTTTTTTTTCATTCACTGTTTGAAGTGTTCAGTACTTGATATGATCTCATATATATTTATATTTACATTTGTGGGTATATGTTTTTTGTATATCTCTTGAAAAGTTGTACAACAAAGGCTGCCTTTTTTCTTTTGCCACTGTTTAATTTGATCTATTACTTTCTTGTAGAAGAACTAGCCTCTCTTGCAATCCACTGAAAACAGACATTCTCAGGTGGACTTTTGTGGTTAACAAATGTAAGTAAGTAAATAAGTGTATTGCAGTATACCTCCAGTATACTACTGGGGGATTTCAGACTGGATACCAGCAATAGTTGTGGATAAAAAAGTTCCGGTTTTATGCTGAGCCAAGGAACTGTCTCATTAACTGTGACTCAGTCATGGGACACTGCAGTTTCAGATGAACTGAATCCTCATTCTTGTGGCTAGGACAGAGGCAGTACCAAGGTGTGGCTTGAAAAGCATATGTCAGTTTCCACTCCTGACTTCCTTGATGCTACACAAGAGCCTGCCACAAAGAATAATAAATCTGATGTGTCATAACTGAGAAACTCAAAGAGGTTTATAACACTGTCTCATTGTTTCACTTCTTGACTCATACTGTTAATAGTACTAGTTCTAAACAATGCATGTGCATGATGAGGTATGTTCCAGCACTACAGAGATGACCTGATCTATACACTTTTTCTGTGGTTGGCACATTACCCTAGTCATTCATTTAGCAGGTTTTACCTAGAAGTAGAGAGAGTTAATATGGTGTAGTATAGTGAGCATTGTATAGTGAGCATTGTACATAGTACAGCTGCGGTGGTGCAGCGGTAGCGTTGTTGCCTCACAGCAAGAGGTTCTCCAGTTCGATTCTCGGCTGGAGTGCCTTTTGTGTGGAGACTGCATGTCCTCCCTGTGGTTGGGTGGGCATTCGAAAGACATGTGTAAATGGGCGTGCCTTCGCTGAAGGTTGAACATCGAGCTGGCACATCGGCATTCGTGAAAATCTACTGCCAATCATTAGCGGACCGGAGTTCCTCTGTGGCGACTCCTAACCGGGAAAAGCCGAACGACAACAACAGTGAGCATTGTACATAGCTCTGTAAAAGTGACCCCTCATCCCCCTGTACAAACTGACTGTACACATATACTGCATTTCTGTCAGTGCTTGTACTGTGATCTGGCAGTATTTTGTTTGTGCTACTAATAAAGTTGTTGCAGTGTTCTTACAGTCTCTTTTTGATTTTCTTCAAAGTGAATAACAAAAAGGATAATGAAGACAAACATTCACAGAGCTGGCTTAGGTACTGTGTTGTGATTTTTGAGCATATTTGTTTTCATTCCCTTAAAATGCAGAAAACATGTTGGGAAGGGAAAAATGAAAGTAAGCAAATATCTAGTTCAGGGTTAAATTCCTGAGAAAAAGAAATAATCCACATACCAGAAACACAATAATTAATAAGAGAAGTATCAGCTTTGATTGGAATGCAGGAAGCATAGACCAGTACAACCAGATGTGATCAGGTTGGTATGAGATAAAATCATAACAGAAAAATGAAAGAAAAATTGCCAGTGGTTTATAGTATGAAGGACTTTTATTCATTAATGCACAAGAACCATTCCTGTAATGGTTCCTCCTGCTGTGTTCACCAACTAGTCTTCTTAAAGGCAAAAGTAGTAAGCTACAAGCTCAAGTTGGAACACTACAGAAGTCGCTTAAAGTTCTAGTAAAAGTGCAATGTTTCACTGAGCCAGGAATTTGCTCAGTTGAATAGCATTTCTAAATATTAAGGCAGTGAAATATTATCTATATAAATAAAACACTACAGTTTACAAAGTAACCCAGAAGGTTTTAGTGTTAAAAACTGTGGTATCACAATATCGAGCAATTCTTGTAGAAATAATGATGATAAGAACATGTTACATAAAAGCAGGAGATGTAGGGCAGCTATTACTATCAAATAAAATTATTAAAGTTCATTAGACCAGTGCCAAAGCTGTATTAATTTCAAAGCACCATATTTAACTCTCATCCCTGTCTAAATTCAGTTTGATAAGTATATGTGAATGTTTTCAGATTCTGCTTCATATGTTTCTGCAGATCATCTACAGGTTCAAGTGGCAATTGTATACATTTTACAAATGCACTAACTATGTCTGTACCTACCAGGAGAACAGAAAGAAAATCTCCACTTGTCTACCAAAGGAAAGGTATTCCAATTCCTGTCTGGCAGTAGAGTTGTTTTATCCCAGAATATAGACATCCACTGGCAGGCTATAGGTTTAATCCATCTAAAACTTTAAATAACATTTAGTACTGCCAATTGAAAATTAGGTGTTCCTTCGTTGAAGGTTTGGCATCGAGCTGGCACCGCAGCACTGTAAAAATCTACTGCCAATCATTAGCAGACTGGAGTTCCGCTGTGGCGAACCCTAACCGGGAAAAGCCAAAAGAAGAAGAAGAACTGCCAATTGAAAATTAGGTATAAGTAAGCTAGTATCAAATAATACTCTGGGGTTACTCTGGGATGAGAAAACTGGCAATATAACAGAAGGCATTCTGTTGTTAGACTACCCTGTATACAGGGTCTGTGGTGATTGCTTATGACTAATTACTTTATTAGTTTTTTTTTTTGTGAAGTGGACCAAAGGGTATGTTTTCAACTAAAACTGAAACAATCCTGAATGTGACACCAGTTCATAAGACACACACACACACACACACACACACACACACACACACACACACACTTAGGGGCAGTTTAGAACACTCACAGTTAAACTTCAAGCATGTTGTCTGAAGGTAGGGGACAAGAACTACCACTGAATACACATGCAAATGCAAAAAAAATGTTCATATTTACTGTAAAAAGCACTCCATCTATGAACTGACCCATAGAACCAAGAGCTGAGAAGCATAAATGCTAACAAGAGTGCACATGAATGCCTTCTTCTTTAAATCAAACTGACTACTTACAGATCAGGTATTCATACGCTTAAAGGTCTTCATGCTTTTCAGTCTTATAAGAGGCAGCTGCTACCATTTGCTAGCCAAAAACCAAAAGTTATGTACTAACTTTCATCAATGGTTGGGTCTTTGGATCCAACTTTGGATCCGACTTTGGCAGCTTTTAGATCTCAGGATCCACAGCTCAGGATCCTCTTGTTACCATAATCCCCTCCTATTACTAAGATTACCATACACCAAGTTTTCTGCCAAGATTATCTGAGATTGAGTTTGCCCTCAACCCCATGACACAACCAAAGTAGTCAACAGTAAAAGAAACAGTAACCAACCTCCAGGATACAAAAGATGTTTGAAACAAGACACTGTTCTGGAGCTGACAAAGTGCAACACCTTGATCAGTGGCAGGTCATGCTGTCTTAACAGAAACAAACAATAACATTTTCCATGAAATGGAAGGGGGATGGAAGAAGTGAAGCTGAGGAAGGTTGGAATCAGACAACATGGATCTGTTGCTATGGTAAGTACATAACTTTCATATCTGATGTTTGTTCCATCTATTTCTCAATGGATGGAGCAGAGCTCACAGCTACTCAAGTCAAAGAGGGGGTCTCATGAAAGGATGTTCCAGAGGATGGCTGAACCAAAGGCCACCCTATACCTGGATAGCAAATCCAGTTTATAATGGGAAATAAAGATGTAAATGCTACTCCAGGTAACAGGAGCAACAATGTCATCAGGCAAATCTAGTACAATGAGCCTTGACAGGTCTAGGTAGTGTCAAGCCTTTTTTCCTTATATACATATAAATACAGTCAACTAAACATATAGCTAAAGATACTTTTGAAACACCTTGATTCAACTTGACTTTGGAAAAGGAGACAAAAAGGTGGTCTGTTCTGCTGAATGTTTTGGTATGATTTAGGTAAAAATGTAGTTTGTAATGCACATCCAACAAATTAAGTAAATACTCTGCTTTATTTGAAGAATTTGAAAAGAAAACCATAAGATTAGTGCATTGGTTAAAAGTGATCTCCATAGCTACCTTCAATATGAAAGATGGTTTAGTCCATAAGGCCACCCTATCCTTGTGAAAAATAATGTAAGGAGGTTTGCATGACAGAGCTTGAAGTTCCAAGACACTTTAAGTTTAACTAACAGCAACTCAAAAGATTGTTTTCTAGGTGAAAAATGTAATGTTCACCCTGGCAGCAGGTTCAAACGGTGGCTGGTTTAAAACTTGGAGTAAAATAGCCCTATTCCAAGACAGAGCAGGATTATTAAGTGGGGGCTTAAGTAAGAAAGTACTGTCAAGAAATCTTTACATAGTTTCAGGGATGCTAATGTGGCATAGTTTTCTCTAATATGAACATTTGCAATAGCCACCAAATGAACCTTAAAAGTAAAGTAATTGGACCCATTGTGAAAAATGCAAGCTAATAAGTCTAAAACCACTAGAACAGGATCCAAAAAGGGGTCCAGATTCCTTTGGAGGTCTGGACAAAAAATCTTTTCCACTTAGTGTTATAAACGTTTCTGGTAGATGGTCTCTGGGAAGAAGTCAGAACGTGGATCACCTGGGAAGAGAGCCTGAACTAACTAGCCATCACTGGAAGTAGAGAAACCAAACAGTTAACCTGAGAGCTGAAATATCTGGGACAGGCATGCCAGATGGGTGAGAACGAAAACCCGGATTGAGGTCCAGCACCCAAGCTGAGTGTGTCAAGTGAGGCCAGGGAAGGGAAACCACACCTGTAAAGGCCAGAAAGGGGCAAGAGGGATGACCATGATCTTCCTCTGCAGCGCTTTATGTAAAACGTTTGGAATTACTGGGGCAGGAGGAAAGTCAAAGAGATGACACAGGGTCAAGTGTGCATTAGAGAGTCCCTTGGTGACCCCCCTCCCGGGGTGGGATCAGGGCAAAGAACCTGCTGCATTTGGAGGTGACAGGAGAGGCAAACCGATCATGGTATGGCTGATCCCACTGATGAAAAATTTGTTAAGCCATTGTTGGAATGACAAACCACTGTTCAACCTATCCACTAAAATGTTGGGCTTCTCCAGCATATGCATTGCTATTAGAAAATGGATAGAAGATATCACCCACTGCCACACCCTCATGGCTTCTTAACACAGGTAGGAACATGATCCCCATAGTTATAGATATACCAGGCTACTGACAAGTTGTCAGTCTAGATATAAATCATCCTTCAGGAAAGGACCTCTTTAAAAGCCTGCAGTGCTAATAGGTCTGCCCTCATCTCTAAGACACTGATATGACACCTGATCTCAGATAAGGACCACTTGCTTGGATCATTCTTCCTATGTAATACTCCTCCCCTCTAATCTGAACAGTGCAGTGGTGCAGCGGTAGTGTTGTTACCTCACAGCAAGAGGTTCTCCAGTTTGATTCTCAGCTGGAGTGCCTTCTGTGCAGAGTCTGCATGTCTTCCCTGTATTTGTGTGGGTTTCCTCTGGGACCTCTGATTTCCTCCCACGTTTCTCAGTAAACAAATGTTAAATAAATAAATAAATAAATAAATGTTAAATAAAATTGAGAAGCATCCATAGGGGGGCATTACATGGGAAGGATGTAATGCCCTCCACCCTACATGAGAAGCATCCATGGTCAATGTGGCTTTGAGAGTAGAAGAAACAAACAGGTGACCCTGGGGAACCTCAGTAGATTGGATTCATCACTTTGTATGAATCCTGTAAATGTTTTCCAAACAAATTCAAAAACTCATGGGCTGGTATCTATTGGATCACTGAAATGCCAGAGTCAGTCGAAGAACTTTCAAGTAATATTTTACCAAGAGAACTAAGGTAATGGAAGCTGCCATCAACCCAGTATTTGAAGAACTGGCTGGTTGCATTTGACAGGATAGATGCTGTAAAGTCTGGTTGCTCAGGGTGGACAGTCTGCTCACCAGCAGCCTTACTATCTTTGTAGTGGTATCTAAGAGAACTCCTATTAAATCCATAGTCTGTTCTGAAGTAAAATAAGATATGTCCTGATTCAATGTTATGCCCAAAAGTGAGCAAAGATGGAGCAGGTAGTCTCTGGCCCAAATTAAAAGTGATGTGGTAGGAGCAATGATGAGCTAGTCATCCAGGTAGGAGAACAACCAGAACCCTTGCTGTCTGAGATGAGCCATGACCACTGCTTTACACTTGCTGAATAGCTGAGGGAGCTGTAGTGAGGCCAAAAGGCAGGCCTCTGAATTGGAAATGACTGGTTCCCAACCGGAAGCAGAGAATTCCTTCTGGACTGGCTGTCCATCATAATCTGGTAATATGCATCTTGAAGGTCGATTGAGCACATCCAATCATCTTTCCTTAACAGAAGGATGGACTGTACTATGACCATCTGTGACTTTGTGTTATTCATACTGATTCAGATGGCCAAGATCCAAAATTGACTTGAGGTCCCAAACATTTTTGGCACTAAAAATAACCCTGCGTAAGTTCCATATCTTTTTTAGTCTGGCGGAACCTTCTGAATGACTTGTTTGTCTAGCAGTATTTTTTATTTCTATAGCCACTTCTTTTCTTTGCAGGGGAGGACATTATGAAGTTTGTTTTGTGGTGGAGGTAGGTAAATAGAGGAATGGAATACCCTCTGGTTATGATTGTCCTCACCCAGACATCTTTTGTGATTTAACATCCAGATTTCTGGGTGCAGAGATAATTGCCTCTCAACTGCTTCCAGACTGCAACAGTTAGGCAACCGTTTAGGAGCACTGAAAAAGTTTCTGAGAGAAAGGACTCCTGAAGCCTTGATTTTATGGGCCTCCTCTGCTACATGGGTGACATCCACCATTAGAATTCCCTCTCTGTCACAGGGGGTACTATCTCCAGAAGTGTCTGGACAGAGCCTTTGAGACTTATGGAACCACAGCTTCTGGTTTCTAGAGAAGGTCCTGTGGTGGGTAGAAAATCATATTCCTATGGTGGCAGAAAGGGTTTTCTCATCTTGTTGACTTCTGGAGAGAGTGTTATTGACTTTGAGTCTGAACAGGCTCAAACTATCATAGAGCATTTACAAAGGATGTCTTGAAAGACTTCACAGTGTCGCACAAGTGCATCCAAGCATGTCTCCTAACGGTAATCCCTGTATGGTTCTCAAAGCCCATCAGTCGCATTGGATATCAGACACAAAGAATTCAATAGGAACTGAAGAGTGGCCAGCTGTGAGTCTGTGGTTTTCTTGTCCTCTACACACAAAGAATCTGAGAGAGATAGTTTGAGAGAGCTGGAGGGCTGCTTTGTCAAATTACTTTGAAACCTTGTAATATGTGTCAAATGGTTCTATATTACTTTGGCGAACAATCACTTCAGCAAATGTCTGTTCAACAAACACAAAACAGTGAACATTCATTTACGTGAATCTTCACATCTATGAATGGTTTATCCAGGGAATGGAGTTAGTTGGCCAAGTTCAGAAATTTGATGTTTTCTCCACTGTAGTGCAATCTCAGAGTTGGCACGTATATATAAGTTGTGGGGGGCACAGCCCCCCACCTGGATGGAGTTGATATACTGTGGTGTGTGTAAATTTGAAGTATTGGCCAAGTAACTCTGTTCCCTGGGTAAACCATTTGCAGATGTGAACATTCG
Organism: Protopterus annectens; assembly: GCF_019279795.1. Taxonomy (NCBI): domain Eukaryota; kingdom Metazoa; phylum Chordata; order Ceratodontiformes; family Protopteridae; genus Protopterus; species Protopterus annectens. The sequence goes on along the minus strand of NC_056735.1, from coordinate 1,659,392,758 downwards.
CATAAATGAATGTTCACTATTTTTTGTTTATTGAACAGACATTTGCTGAAGTGAACATTCGACAAAGTAATATAAAAATGTGCCAAATAGTTCAAAGACCTTAATGCAGAGGTATCTGATGTGTAAACTGACTTCCAAAACCTATCCAAGGCCCTACACTTTCTGTTAGGGGGATGGACAGATGAGCTTTCCTCCATGCGCTCCTTTGTGGTGGCTGCTGCTACTATCATGGCATTCACTACCAGGCCCTTGCTCCAATAACGGCAGTCTTTTGGCACAAGAAGATATTTATGTGGTTTCCTGGGTATTAGTTCCATCACATCTATTTCATTCTATGACTCCTAGGAGATAAAATCTACCATCTCTTCAGTGGGAGGAAGTAGCTGACCTGGATCCAATAGCATCAAGAAATACTAACTCCTCTTTGGAGGTGGCTTTGGAAGACCAACCTCTTTTCTGTCTCAGAATTTTGAGGATCTCCCCAAATGAGACATCCTCAAGTGGAGATCTGGGGACACCTCCCCTTCATGATAATCAGTGTCTTCAGAGAGGACTCCAGAGAGGAGTCAATGTGCACCCTCTTACATTTATTGTTTCTGAGCAACCTCAGTGGGAGGATGTTCTGGAGAGGACTCATAAGACTGATGGGTGTCCTAGATATGGAACATCACAAGGCTAAAAGGAACTAGCTGTCCCAATGGGACAGGTTGAGTAAGATCTGGATAAAACAGAGAAGAGGAGACAGGTCCAGTCACCAACACTACAGTGAGTTCACTCAACTACCTTGCAAATAGAAGCTGAGGGGGAACCCTGAACCATCCCAGCAGGAGCTGAAACCTCCACACCTGTATGGCCAAAGGAACCAGCTCAACCCTACTTCAAGGCTGACACTGGAGCTAAGCAGTCTAAATCTGAAGCTCTGAGAGGAAAAGAGGGCTCCAACAATTTCAGAGTCAACCCCCTGCCTCCAGAACTGGCACTAAAGCTTCAGCTCAGAGATCCCCTCTGGATTCGAAGAACTCAGAACCAGTGGACTCAGAGAAGTCACCAGACTGGAAGATGACACATCTTTGGATCTAATGTAGACACCTCTTGCAGCAATCTTGGATCCAGAATCCCCAAAGAGGAAAGGCAGATTGATGCAGGAGCAACCACTGGTACAGTTGAATGGATGAAACTCATAGGTTCAGTGGGAGAAGGAACTGAGAAGCCCCCTAGCTGAATTTGGTCCTGAGGAATTTCCTAATCATTCTATCCACATCTGCTTCTGTCAGGTTTCTAGCAGATCTAACAGATTTCAGAGAGGACGATGTAGATGAGAATCTAGATGACCTTTGTGTCGGACTCTTCTGAAAAAATGTGAAATGCGGCCTAGGAGAGATCAGCTTCGATGAGAATCTTTGCTTCACTAAGGGAGGCCTCCTGGATCGTACAGGTGTTGGATCTGATGGAGGATTAAGATCCGATGATCTTGATGTTTTAGTAGCCAGAGCTGAAGATGGTCAAAGAAAAGGAGAGTGGTTGGGGATGTGCTTCCTTGTCTCCTTGCCCTTTTCGCTGAGCTTGTTACTCTTCTCTCCTCTGTCTGATGGTTTTTACCAGATGGTTAGGCTCCAGAAACAGAAGACACAGACTTAAGATTATTCTTCCATGGAAACCAGGAGAAGTCCTTTCAAAACAAGATTGCTCCAATGCTCAATAACAGCCCAGTGGCCAAACGCTGTACAGATAGGGCAGTTCTCATCAAAGTGGGCAGTGCATAAACAATCCACATACTTTTGGTGTTTATCTGAATTTGGGAGTTTGTAGCTGCAAACCAAAGCATTTTTTAATCACAATGGCTTGTCAGACATGATGAAGCTATACCGAAAAGGAAGATAAAATGTCATAACCTATATAAAATAAAGCAATAAAACATTACTAGTACTCTTAAACAGGAAAGGAGAGGTACCAAAGGGAGACAAAATGAAAAGAGTTTACACAAAAAATAAATAACACTTTTTGGGTAATAGGAAAATAGAAGGAAAAAAGCACCAGATCACAGAAGGGAGAATACCAACTACTTGGCGATAAAGATACAAGAATAATATCAGTGCTTCCATCAGTGGAAGGCTACATTGCTGCTCACACATTTAGACCAACAACAGCACAGACAGGAGCTAAAGGTGGAGGTGCAGCAAATACAACTCTAAGATGGTTAAACAGGATGATGCTCTGGAGTTCATCCATGTCCAAGTCCCATAGACAAGGTTCCCTACTGTGTACTGGCCAGCTACAGGTGACCCTCTATGACCCACAGAGCTCATAACTCTTGCCTAGACCAACAAGAGGCAATCAACTTCCAAACAAATGCCCTGTTCATGGAAGATTTTTAATTACCCCTGAATAGACTGATAGACTTATATTATCTCTAAGTCGCAAGTACAATGTTTCTTGATTTTATCAGCACAAACATCCTGGACCAGATAGTGCACTCTCCAACCAGAGGATCAAACATATTGGAACTAGTACTAACCAACATGGAAGAAGATTGCACTCCCACCCCATGTCATGTCCTCAGTGGTGAAGTTGGACCACACAGCTGTCCTTCTCAAAATAAAAATCAACCTGGAAAACCCAGTTAAACACATAATAATTAGAAACTACACTAAAGCAAACTATATCCTCTTAAGTGACAGTTTGTCAAAATTCACAGCTCTTCTAAACCTAGAGAACACATCCACCTATGCAGAATTACTTACAGAAACCCTGTACACACATGTAAATGGCTGCATTCTGCCTACCAGAAGTAAGCCCATATTTAACACTAAAAACAAACCACACTGGTGGAATCCTTACCTTAACAGGCTATATAACAATTGAAAAAAAGTAATGGCCAAAGTCAGAAAGAGTAACCCTCATAGAGAGAAGAGCTCTGTGGTCCAACTAAACAAGAAACTAAGAGGTCTAATAAAGTCCAACAAGGCCAATTATGAGGTTAGGATAGCTTTCCAGGGTAAGGACAATCACAAGGACTTCTTCAGCTATGACAGGAACCTTAAATGTAATACTCAGCAGTGTTCAGAAATGGTGCTAAATGCTAATGACCAGGCTAACATAACAAATCTACTGGCTGATGAATTAGCTCTAACTTTATCCCACCCCACTACCCCCTGTGAAATCCTTTCTTGCATACTCCCTTAACTATCAACAGGAAGCAGGTCCTTGAAGGACTTGCTAAGGCCAAAAAACACTACTTCAGTTGGGCTTCAACAATATCACCAGTTGCCTACTAAATCACTTAGTGGGGTCACATGAGGCAGTCTTCAACTACAGCCTCAAAACAGGTTATGTGCCAGGTAAATGGAGGGCTGCAACAGTCATCCCTCTTTATAAGTGGACCATCACCTTACCCCAGGAACTACAGACCTCTAATATGCAAATCCATGGCATGAATTATCATGGAAATTATCAACAAGGACATTGGCAACTTACAGATACTGACCTATCCCAGTCTGGCTTTGTTAAGGGAAGGTCTTGTCTACTTAACCTGGGAGACTTCTTCAAGAGGGGCACCATGATTATAGATGATGGTAAAATGGTGCATACTGCCTACCTTGATTGACCAAGGCATTTGATACAATACCAGACTACAATACTGGATTGCTAGCTGGTTCACAGATAGGACCCAAGAAGTGAGAATCAATGAGACCATCTCCACCAAGAGACTGGTTACCAGTGGAGCACCCTAGGGTTTCGTGTAGTGCCCACTCCTGTTTGGCATCCACTTTTTGGAAGTCAAGGCTAATGTCAAAGGCCTCTGGTTCACTAAGTTCACAGATGACTGGAAATTGGAAGATATTGTAGATACCTCCCACAACACAAACATCCTACAAGACGGTCTAACACAAACAAATGACTGGTGCAAAAGCCACAGATTAAACCTCAATGTAAAGAAATGCATTATTGTCCCCTTTGGGAAATCATCCAGGCAAACTAATTGCTTCTTTGATAAAATACCCCTAAGAGTTGACCCGACAGTTTGTTTGTGTCTTTCAGCTTTTCCCGGTTAGGGGTCGCCACAACGGAACTCCGGTCCGCCAATGATTGGCAGTAGATTTTTACGTGCTGGCTTGCCGGGCCTAACGCACAACCTTCAATGAAGGAATGCCCATTCACGCATGTCGCCACACAGAAGACGCTCTAACTGAGAATTGAATGGGCAACGTCTAACTGTGAGGCGACAACGCTACCGCAGCACCACCACTGCAGTATTATCTGGGAATATATGTAGACAGTACCCTGCCGTTTAACCAATATGTGGCCAAGATAGTAGGAAAATAATTCTATGTTGCCCAACTCATAAGCAAGGGTATGGCATCCAGGTACAAGGAAGTAATAATACCACTCTACTCTGTGCTTATCAGATCCATCGCTAAGGACAATGCCCCCTTTGGCATGTACCTAACCAGTGCCTACAACAGTTGGAACACCCTCAAAGGTTCCTAACCAGGAAAATCCATGGTATGAATGCCTTGTCCTACACAAATCAACTTAAGGTCTTATCTCTGTACTCAGTCTCTTACAGATTAGTACATATACGGCATCCTCAGATCCAGCTCTGATGGATTTCTTACACATCTGCAAGTGTTGGATTTCTCACACATCTGCAAGACAAACAGAGCCATAAACACTAGATCCTAGGATGTGAGGTTTGTCTGTGGCAGAAATAAAACCTGCTGAAAGGACTGATATGTGTCTAGGATCTCAATGTTATGGAACACGCACATCTACATGAAACAGAGTTCAACTGTGACTATATTCAAAAGAAACCTTGATCACTGGATGGGAAATTGGAAATTCTCCCTCAGTCTGTCCCCATGTCTCTGATTGAGAGAGGTTGACAGAAAGTAAATTAATCTCCAGCTAACATACATATCCCTCATAACCCTTAGCAACCTCTTTACTAAGATGTCCCACCATACAGGCATGCAAGGAACTCGGGGAAAACTGGGTTGGGTTGCACAGCTAGGCTTGTAAAGATCCTGATGGTCACTAGCCAAATAAAATCCTTAAGAACCTATAAATCTATAGCAAGAAAAAACTTAGCTGAGGTGAGCCTGAGCAGAGTGGACCACATCTGTTCTCCAAATGAGATCTGAGGTAATCCTGAGGACATGAGATGATTATGGGTAAAAGGAAAAGCCTGAGCTGTGGATCCTATAGTCTAAAAGCAGTAGAAGTCAAATCCAAAGGCCCATTCATTGAGAAACAGATAAAAAAACAACATCAGATCTTGCTGTTTATTCTTCAATTTATTCTTGAACATCTCAACTTGATTAGTCTTGTGCTACTTTAGGTTAAGTATTATCACCATTAACACCTGAGATAGCTGTCTCCAGGCCTGTGCCTTCTTTATGGAGTAGAAAACCAAACACAGTCTTACTTAAAAGTAGCAATTGAGCAGTTATTTATGTACACTGGCCAAGAATGTATTTGTTTTAAACTATATAGAGGAAAATTTTAATGTCATTTTGTCCGAACAAGGGTGAAAAATTAATGGGAAGGAGGGGAATTCACCAGCTACTTTTTACATCAATGGGTAACAAATATAAACTGTTGGTCAGTTTTGAATGAACTTCCCCAAATGAGAATGAAGAAAGGGGATACTGTGAGCAGAAAGTACAGAAAAAAATATTAACATGCAGAAGAAAGCCAGAAAAAAAAATAACCTTGGATAAAAAAAATAATGCCAACAAAGCAAGAGCACAAACAAATAAATAAAATTAGTTCTACATGCACAACTAAATTAAAAGTAGTTCTTTAAAACCTGAAAAGATTTGTAGAGCAGCAGTAAGAAGATGGAGATTTGAAGATAGTATGACACTGTCCAAACAGCTTAAGTGGTGTGATAAAAAGATAAAGCATAATATAGCAAAAAAGGAAAAAGCAATAAAAAACAATGTATAAATCACCATAAGATTTCAAAAAGGTGTAAGAATATAGTAATTAAGAAAAAACATTTTAATAAGTTTTCAGTGCTGCATACTGTATATGTGTGTGTAGTACCCATCTCCTCAGATGATAAGATTAAACCTAAATCAGAAGTCATATGTGTGAACAGGGGATTGGCATATTTGTCTTTTAGATACAGGAATTGTTCAGGGCTGATAGATTTTATAAAAAATGTGGCTATTGTAAGAATAAAAAAGGTCAAACCTTTTGTCAGGGACAGCAGTCAGATAAGATGTAGAGTAAATAATTGGTATTGTTTATGTTTCATGTATATGGTGAAAAACAGATGGCAATTGTTTCCAGTAAGTGAAATGTGCTTCAGAGGTATGCAAGGATTTGGCTAATTGTTTATTACTGTACTCTGACTACAAAGTGTGGAAGTATTGGGGAGGGGGTAAAGATAAGGGTGAATATAAGATTAGGGTGGGAAAGACTAAATGAAACAAATTTGCAACATTTACTAGAAAAGCAATACACTTATAAAAGACACATACAAGTGGTTCAACAATATTTAGAGATTTTATTTTTGGAAAGAAGTTAGTGTCTAAAATGTAAGTGACATACAGACATTCTGTTTTTTTAAGAGTGCAACACTCATTTAATGTAAGTTTGCAACCAAAGCATATCACTCTCACTAGGAAAATGTTTGCATAAGTTGACAATTGACAGAATGGAGGAAGAAGTTGTAATATACTGACTGGTGGTTGCATGTAGCCCATAAAATGTGAAGAAAGTATTATTGGCCCAGGGTTAACCCTTCAAAACAAATTTCATACAAAATATTCTTTAAGACTAATATATTAATGCAGAATCAAAAGGAAGAAGTACAAAACTATGATGGATATAAATATACAGAAAATTAAAAATACACTGATACAGGCTGGTTTGTTTCAGGATAGCAAAGACACATGGCAGCATCATTTCAATGGCAAAAATATGCTATTAAGGGGAAAAGAAGCTGTGCTTCATTTTAAGCTTAGATTATATGGGTGGAGAAGCTGTAAATGAACAACTAATATGAAACACTGAAAGGCAAAGCAGTCACATTTTAAAGATTATTCAGATAGTGGAAGAATACCTGGAAAGCAGTTTTCCAAAATTTAAGGTCAGAAGAGGACGTATAGGATGAGTCAATTACAATTCTCGACAATGTAAGCAACCGATAATTAAAAATGTAAGTGCAATAGACTCGGATGACATTTTGGGGCTGGAGATTAGAATACATTTCCAGATATGCATGACATATAAATTATATAAAAATGGAATAAAAGTAACAGATATTTATTTTAGCGGTATTAAGTGAGTGGTTAGAAATGGGAAGAGTTGCACAGGAATTATAAACCAATTTTATGAAATGTATTTGAAAAAAATTCATGGACATATATTAAAGTTGGCGGTATTTTTTTTTTTTGATAAATACCGATTATAAGCTATTAAGGAAAATAATATGTAAATGAATGAAATGCAATTTAGAGAGTAAACAGCTAAAATGTAGGATGGGGTAGTAAAAGAAAATATACAACATGGACAATGCTATTCATTACAAACTGCCGTGATGGTATTTCAAGCGTTTCTTGAGGCAAAAGTAGACAGTACATACCGTGAGAAGTCCCTGGTTACAACCAAATGGGGAATGCACACACGAGGAAAAGTACAGAATATAGCAAAAGAGGAATGTGCTATCCAGTCAGTCTTTGTTGGCCACTGTATTAGTTTGGTAATATTAATGTAAAAAGCAAGGAGAAAAACAGGGACTGTTATTAATTCAGCAAGTCTTATTCATATGATTTACCTGCTTGTATTATAGACAGATTACATGTTAAAACAGTCGGAAAAAGCTAGATCAGTTTGGGGTATATATATTTATATATATATATATATATGGGTCTACTGGAAAACATAGAAAATCCACTTGTTCGAAAATGAACAGTGGATTTTCGGTTTTGCAGAAGTACACGTAAGTGAAAGTGCACTTCTGTAAAGAACGGTTCAGCGAACCATTAAGGAACATGAGTGCCAAAATACACTACAGTGGGGAAAGGGAGTTTACGTGTTTCTCCGCTGTAGTGCAATCTCGGAGTTGGTATATTTAAGTAGGGGGGTGTGGAGGGCACAGCCCCCCACATGGAGGGTGCAGGGGGGGGCTTGCCCCCTGCAAAAATAATGTTTCATAGGTTTTTTATCAGGTCTTTGAACCAATATCCGTGGAAGTGCACTTTCTCTTAAGTGCACTTTTGTAGAGGTGTGGGTTTTTGAAGATGTGTGTTTTTATATATATATATATATATATATATATATATATATATATATATATATATATATATATATTTGTTTGTATGTGTGTGTGTGTGTGTGTGTGTGTGTGTGATCAGCTTCAGCTGGTCGATGGGCTAAATTGTAAAAAATGACATGGTCAAAACCTTACAGTCGACAATTTATTTTATTAACCATTTTGACTGAGATCATGGTACAGTGGGGATTGAGGAATGTGCCCTTTTCCCAACTGTAGTGCAATCTTGGGGATGGTATATATAATTAGAATGGTGTTGGGGAGTGCAGGAGGGCATGGTCCCCTGCAAAAATATTGGCTTATTTTGTTTGCAGGTGTTATTTGGGAAATCACGTTTCAGCAGCTTCAGCCAAGTCAGACTGAGCACTGATGACCAGAAAATTACTCCTGCAGTCAAAACTCTTCAAATCTTTTAAATAATCTGCATCTCCTCAATGACACAGATTGAATTTTTTTTTTTTTGCAGGTGTTATTTGGGAAATCACGTTTCAGCAGCTTCAGCCAAGTCAGACTGAGCACTGATGACCAGAAAATTACTCCTGCAGTCAAAACTCTTCAAATCTTTTTTTGCACAACTTAACATTTGTGGCAAGCCCACACCCCTAAATGTGTGTGCGTGTGTGTGTGTATACATATACCAACATATACATATACCAACTCCTTATTTGCACACCATTAGGAAAGGGTGAACCTCCAAAAAACAGAGTAGAGCAATTTTGGGCAATAAGTGTTTATGTTCTAACATGAAAGAACAAGTTATTTCCAAGGAACCATAGAAAACATAGGACAGCATTTCAGCTATAATAAAATCACTTGTATAAAAAAAAAAAAAAAATAAAACCTACACTTTTATTCAATCCATATTAAAATTTCCTGGTACTTCAGCTCATTGGTCTTCTAAAAGACAAACAGGATTCACAGTAGTATGCTAATTTAACTATCTTTTGAAAGCAGTGATCATTGGTTAAATAAAACAGTTACTTTGTCTGCTGAATATAGTACCTACTGAGACAACAGGAGATACTGCCAGCCATGCCAGCAAGATGTAGGGCAATAGATGCATGACTTGTGCCAGCACAGCTACCTTGAATTTTGGAAATAATTATACATCATTTTTATATCAAACTAATTTGTACAGATGCTTGTTCTAGAAATGTATTTGTGAGGTTTGCTTGTGTTAAAATGTATCAGCAGTGCACTCTGTTAGAATGAAGGGATGCACATTTATTATTGTAATTGAATTAAATGTATGTGTTTTAATAGCAGGTACTGGGACAGCAAAAGTTAACCAGCTAACTTACTTTAAGAAAAATAAGGGAAATGTAAATGAGCTGTTAAGCCATTAAAACAGCACCCAGAGTGCTAAATAGGACTGGAGATGGAGGGTCTGGAAGAAGCCTTTGTTCATTAGCTCAGTAAAAAGAAGGGAATCCCCAGGCACTGTCATAAACATTTAAATGTGTATTGTAGCCATCTATGCTAAATTCTTGTCTCAGCTTCAAAGGGGAATACTGTGAGAATCTAGAGTCAGGTGACCAGATAAGGTCATTCTGCAAGCCATCTTGGATATTATATTTTACAGGAAGTAATCTCTGAGGATGGAGTATTCTGTTCTGGGGGACCTGACTAGAAGGACTGCTCATCTATTTCATTCTGCCTTGCTCTATCAAGTAAGTTATTCTCCTAGAGTCAGTCAGAAATATAGTGAAGCTTAGTTTAAATATTGTTTTTTCTGTATTTGTCTGATTCTGTCCATCAATGTTCTTTTCAATATTTCCTTTGATCTGAACTATGTGGTTTACTGTGAATATATATTCGGTATTTTCATGCTCTTTTATTTTTATTACTAAATATATTTAAAACTTTTATTGTCGCTGGTCCTTGCAGAAAGTATTTAACCTTTGAGAGTGCTTATATTTTTTGTGTGGGCCACTCCAGAAGGCTTAGCCCACTTGGTCAACTACTACCATTTGTATTAGTATTAATATTACACAGTATAATTGGCACCCTTTGTTAAGGGCCTTAGAGTAGCTGATTTTAGAGTGTTTGGTGGTGGTGGTAACTACCATGTACTCTGGGCAGAAGGAGGCACAGCATATAAATCTGTGCCAGACTTTCCCAGGTTTGTGTGTGAAATATCAAATCTCTCAGTGTGTGGGTTTCAGCTACTTGGGACAGGGACACGAAGCACTGGGTTTACAGAGAGGGTGCTGGAGTACTTTGCTTGAGCACTCAGCTGAGGACCAAACCCTACAGCTGTAGCAGTAGGGAGTCTTACTGGGGACCTGGAGGGAGACAAGTATAGAGAAATCCAGACCCAGGGATGAGTGTGTTCCCTGTGTGCTCTTAAGGGAAATTGGGCTTGATGCAGAGAGGTCTGCATCTGGAAATACTGAGTGTATCCATTTATATTCTGAGTGCATGCCCCTCTCCAGTGTCAGTAGTGAGGATTCAGGGTCCTTGATTACTGGCCAAGCATGGGAATGTCACATATTGGTTGGCAGTGGTGGGACCATCATTCGTCACACCTAGTAACAAACTCTGGGTGGGAATCTAAAAAGTTGTAAACTGAACTACAGCAAGAGCTCAAGGTAGCTAAAGGGACATTGCAATGTTTCAGGAATATTTAAAGGGGCAGTGTAACAAACAGATATCATATGTAATATGCATGTCAGTTGATTATGTTACTCCTGTTTTTAATTTCTCCAAGTCTTTTGGGTTTCTAATATCATTCTAATACCATGATGGGAATGGACCCCATTCCTAAGTCAAAGTACAATTAAAGTTCATGAAATTAATAGTTTCACTCTTTGATGTTAGACAAAAGTGCTCTTTGCAGCACCCACAATGTGCCCAATAATGACTCCTTCTGCAATTCGTATGGTGTTACAGGAATTGGTAACATATCTAAATATGATTATAAATTATTTTTTTTTAAGCCCAGTTGCTCCTACTACTACTGGAACTGTCTAGGTATCTTTCTTCCACATGGCTCTTGTTTCTGCCTGCAGATCAACGTATTTTATGACTTTATGTCTCTCTGTATGCAAGACACTGTAGTCACTAGGTGTGATGATTTCAATAATCAATTCTACTTTTGTCTTTTTTTCTTGGACCACTATATCCGGTTTTCTAACATCTATCTTTTGAACTGTTGGTATTGGGTGATCACATGTGATATAAACTTCATCATTTTCTATGATTCTTTGTGGTTCATGTTTCCAGTGTTTTTCAGCCACTTTGATACCATAATGTTTGCACAATCTCCAGTGTAACAGTCTTGCCACGTTATTATGCCTTTCAGTGTACAGTCCCTCTGCCATTAGTGAGTCGCAACCAGCAACAAGGTGTGTGACTGTTTCCAATTCAGTTTTGCAAAACCTACATATATCTCTTTCTCCCACATGTTCAATGGACTTTGTAAACCAGTGTGTATGTAACCCACTGTCTTAGTCTGCCAATATTAACCTTTCATTTCTTGATGTGAATTCACCTTTCCCCTCCAGTACAGCTCTTTTGATTGTGCACCTTTCACTCCTAGTGGGCGTGGCTTGAGTCTTTAAAAAATAAAGTTATCACCTTACAATTCTAACAAATACTCACTGACATAGGTCAAATATCAATACAATTGTGTTTGCCATCATGTATGCTTCAAGATAAAATATTCTGATACCTTGTACAGGGCATGGTTTTGGAATTATTGCAAATATGAGCAAGCAATACTTGACGCCTAGAGAAGCAGTAGGAGGTAACTGCAGATGCACCTGGAGGCGTCACTCGGAAGTAATGAGTTCCATTCCTGCATTCGTTCTTGATCAACATGAGGCTCTTCCAGAAGTTTTCTATACTTGCAGCTATATTTATGTTTTTTCCACATTTCTTGCCATCTCATCTGGTCCTTCACCTTATATTCTTTCTTTTGTTTTTTTTTTTAGCACATTCAGTTGCTGCCTGATTTTTATCCATTTCTGGTTTGCTTTCCATTCCTGCTTGATGTCGATATGCTTCTGCTAAATTAGCAGAGAAGTCATCTTAGATTTATTCTCCTCATGCTTCAAAATTTTCACTACATTTGGATTTTGTGAGGTCAATAAATATGTCCCACGACTACAGATCTATACATGTAATCAATTTCAAGGAGGCCCATACCTCCTTCAGAATGGGAAATATATAATCTTGGTATACACTGATTTTTATAAATCATTTGGTGAGCATGAAGCATCCTTCTTGTTTTAATATCCAATCTATCCAACACTTTTTAGGGCCAATCAGTTACTCCAAAACTATAAGTTAGGACAGGAAGAGCAAACTGATTTATGGCTTGGATCTTGTTCCTAGATGTTAATGCTGTTTTCAGGATCAATTTAAGTCTTCTAAAGTATTCCTTGCTTAGCTTTATTCACATTTGTTCATGTTTTATTGCTGATCCTTCATCAATTCCCAAGTATTTACACACTCCCTCTTGCTCAAGCTCTTTTATATCACATTCTTGTCCTGAACTGATATTTTCCTGGTGCTGCAGTTTTCCTTTCTTAAAGGTTACTGTTACTTTATGGATAATGCACTGATACAATATATGTCGGCTTGTTGGCATTGTTTACATTGTGGTTATATAGAGACACATACATACTTATGTTAAACATATATATATATATATATATATAGCCATTCTTCCCAGATATATCTGACAATTTTTGTTACCCAAGATTATTTTAAGGTGTATCTGCAGACTTGGGCTTGAGTAGTCTAGCATTAGAAGTTGCCTCTGTCTATTAGAGACATAAGTGCACGACCATGGCTAAATTTCCATCTCCTCATCCACTGGTCCAAGTTACATCTGAATTTGGCTAGAATAAAGTTCTGCTTCGCATGGATAGGAAGCATGTTACAGAGAAGAAGTAGTTTCTGAGAAACATACCCATCCTACCAATGTGTCATATTTATGTCATATTTATGTCACAGACAAGGTTTAGGTTCCTAGACTGGGTAATTCTGATGCTATTTGTTTTGCAAATGTGCAGCAGGTCCATCTGATCGGGATCAGTGGATGCCTTGTAGGCCAAGCACAAGTCACCTCTCAGCAGTCTGAGGAAGTCCAACTGGGTGAAATTGTTGTATGTGCCTTGTCTGATGAAAACCGAGTACTGTGGAACAATGGCATCCTTGGGCCTAGATGCCATACCTTTGCTTATAAGTTGTGCAACACAGAATGATTTCCTTACTACTACTATGAATCAATAATGGTTAAAGGCTGGGTTACCATCTGCAAACATTCTTAAATCCTAAGGTAGTTTCCAGGGGTAGTTATTTTCCCAAAGGACACTCATATGTATTCCTTGGCATTGAGTTTTAGACAGTGGCTTTCTTGGAGGCCATGGCTGGATGGATGGATTTGTGTCTTTGGAGGATTCTATGATAACAGCTAGTTTGCAGTTACCCAGCATTCATGCAATATTTATTTCAAATGTGGTTGCAGCATTTTATGACTCTACATGCACATGAGCACTGTTTGTTACATTTCATCTTTAATTACTTCAAAAACTTTGGAATGCAATATAGCAAGTTTTTTTTTTTTTTTGAATTCCAGCTTGTGTATGTGTATATATAACTATTATGTAAACAAAGCCAAGATATACTGCATTGTTCATTAGATAAAATTTGTCCTTTCAATATTATTATTCCTTTGCATATCACACTATTTGCTATGTTGCCCCTTTAATTACACAAAAGACATCACTGTAGCACAGTGTAAGACTTTTTGGAATCCCACACTCTATTTTAACTTGCTCATTCTGAGTACTAGGAAAAACGTGGTCTTCAAAACACTTGCTCTCATTTGGTCACCCTCAAAAATGTTTGAGTTTTTATAAAACTGCTGCCTGGTCAGAGATGCAAGACTGACAATGATTATAAGCAATAAGTGAATGTAACTAATCCTTGGGAATGTCACCAAAAGTCCATGATAAAAAAATGGTGTTTACTGATCTACAGGCTCTAACTACCACAATGTTAGAGTTAAAAATGCAATTATCTTCCTATACAGAACAACAGAAGTACAGTACCTGGTCTTAAATAGATTACCATTAAGTCCATTCAGTGGATCATATTGATGGAAAAACTTTCCCAGAACTTCAGAGGAG
>NC_056735.1:1659349905-1659359145 GCF_019279795.1 Protopterus annectens | reverse complement strand
TGAGAAGCACTCTAGAAAAACATCCCCCACACCAAAGGACTAACCCTCATCAGACAGTACCTGAACAGGCACTCCAACCTAAGTGGGACTAAGATTAATACTGTATGCAGGTTAACAGAAGCAGTATTAAGAAACAACTTCTTTCAATTCAACGGGAAGATTTACCACCAACAGAAAGGGGTAGCCATGGGGTCCAAAATGGACATGGCATATGCAAAATTAGTCCTCAGTGCCTGGGAAATGGATAAGGTTGAATCACTGCCCAGGTTCAACAACACCATAATGTACAGACGTTATATTCATGATGTCTTTTTTGTCTGGAAGGGGGACAGACTTTCTCTGAGCAATTTTCTGGAAATCCTTTTCCAGATTCTGGACTTCCTGACCCTCACAGTAGGACATATCGGAACCACCACTCAGTTGCTGGATATCCACCTCACTATAGACCTGGAAAGTGGACAGTTTGACTCCAACATCTACCGCAAGCCCACTTTCCGGAATAACTATCTAGAGTTCAGCAGCCAGCATCCCCTTTTCATGAAAAAGAATATTGTAAATGGACAATTCATCCGGTTATCCAGACTCATTTTTAAGGATGAGGTTTTCATCAAGGAAGGTTTTTACCTCAGAAACTTGTTCTTAAAAAGAAAATACCCAGAGTATTTAGCGGACAACCTGTTCCAAGAGATCATACAGCACAGGCACTCCAGGTACCCACCAATTCTGGAAAAGGGATTCACAGCAAGGGCCCAGAACGGACCAAACAAAAAGGACTGGGTGTCAAGTTTCCCCCTTCCAATTTCCACAGATATGTTTGGAATCAGAGGGGTCCTCACCAACAATTGGGACATCCTGCGAAGAGAAAGAGGTCTGACAAAGTTACTTGGGACATCACCGAACTTCTGTAACAAATGAACCTCTTCTTTTGGTGGTGCGTTCGAGAGGAATAAAAGCCCATCCCCACAGAGCAAAGTATCGACAGAACCTGGAATGTCTAACTATGGCAAGTATGTTGCCTGTATACACATACAAAAAGACAACAACGTCACCTTTCCGCACTGCAACAGAACTGTCAGTCTACATGACCACTATGACTGCAACACAAAAAATGTAATCTACTGTGCTTTCTGCGAACACTGTGGGAATTTCTATATCGGCAACGTGAAGAGAAAGCTGAGTAGCCATATTAAAGAACACACTGCAGCAATACACAAACAGGGCAGTTTGAATGGCTTGGCTATTTGCCCAAACTTTAAAGGATTCAAATTCACAGCGCTGGAAAAAATAACAGAATTTGTAGGGGACATGGATACATTCCTGCAAGTCCGGGAATTAAAATGGCAGATAGAACTGAGAGCTGTTGTCTACCCAGGTCTCAACGAAACACTGAACATTAAATGTGCACTTAAATGGTATAGAGATTGAAATGTGATAGGGTTTGAAGAATTGTGCAAGAGGGTTTGAAGAATTGTGCAAGTGGATTTAATGTGTTTATGGATTTACAACTGTGCAAGTGAATATAATGTGTTTCCTCCCTCTCTCTCTCTCTCTCTCTGACTTTTGCCTACCCCCTTACCCCCTGCACACATGCACCCAGTCACCAGGCTAGCCCGCACTGACCCCACTAGCAACCCCCCCGGTCTCACTTTTCACATAGCCATTCAAGGGGTGATACCATCCGAACCAGCCCATGGGCGGTACCATCTGCACAGACAGTCTTCTGGGACACTCTATTATTCATATGCTCCACAATCCATGTCATGGATGGCCCCCTAACAGCCCCCCTTTCAAGTCCACACCGCATTCCTCCCACTCCCCCATCAGGTGGCATACCCACACATTTAACTACACACACACTGATATCCAAGAATAGTAAGACTCTCTACCTGACTCCTCCACCTTCTGCCGTGCCCTTCTTTACTTACCTTTGGAGGCAGGGACTCATAAGTTATGTGTTTATATTAGAATTATCACAACATGACTCTCATCCTTCCCGGTTTCCCCATATTTTTAATATATATATATATATATTTTTTTTTACTTTTGCACGCAATTCCTTTTTGCACACAATCCCTTTTTTGCACACGATCCCTATTAGTATGCACAAGGCTATTACTGTCTGACCAATTTACATTATGTAACTGCGATTGTAATGTTAAAGAAAATGCACACAGCACCCTGCCTGTTCACACTTTACTATTGGAAAGGAACTGTTGTTAATTTAAATGGTCTGCTAGAACTAATGTATTTAAAGGAAGTGAAAATGGTTGCTCATAGTTATGAAACATGTATTTCTTTTTTTCAAAACAGGTTTATTGTTTTAACATATAAGAGAAATATCATAACAATTTTATACAAGCAATTAAAAATAGGTATTATTATAATATTCAACAAAACAACTAAAGTATTTACAAAGACATCCACTACAATCAGATCAATTAATTAAACTAAAATACCATGCTATTGAAATTAAAATTTTTTTAACAAATTTTGTAAATTATCCCATACAATAAAATAAGATGTTTTTCTATTTGTTCTAGTCCTAATTGTGTTTATTTCCATATGGCACACTATATTCATAACATTTTAAATTCATTGAACGAAGGAGGTGTATCTGAAATCCAATTTCTAGTTATTATTTTCCTAGCCACTGCTAGAATAGACCATAACAAGGGAAGCTTAACCTTTTAACACTTTGAGGTACAGGTGTGTTGAATAATATAAGAGATTTAGAAATAATGAAATTATCTGTAAAAAGAGCCTGCAAAAATTCATTAATTGACTTCCAGTATTCTTTCAATTTTATACAGTCATAAAACATATGAGCCCAGTCAGCATTAATTTCTATATTACATCTCTTACATAGATTATCTTTATTATTTATTTTATTCATCATCAAAGGTGTATAAAAAGATCTATGTAAAAATTTCCATGTATAAAGTCTCCAGACAATGGAAGACGTAGTTCTATAAGCAGATTTCAATATATATTGTTTATCTTGTTGATTTGGTGGGTCCCCATTAATAGAGGTGAAATAATTCCAGTATGAATCTACACTGTAAAAAGTTTCTTGTCTGATAACTTTATGTATGTATGAAAGTTTACCTTTATCAGAAACTTTATGTTGTAAATTTAATATCAAGTAATCAATCAGTGTTGGAATAGATTCTTTAACAGTTATAGACATTAAATCTATTTTATTAATGAGATGTTGTCTAAAGGTCTGAACCTCTAACCAGCAAGTTTCTCTTAGATCAAATTCTTGTTTTAAGAAATCTAGATTTTTAACTTTATTATCAGATATCAACTGATACCAGTACTTTAGATCATTATCTATAGCTAAATGAGTTCCTTCAGAAGTAGATGACAAAAGCATACCCTGAGTATACATTATAGGAAATACAATAAAATTCCATTCCCTATACTTAGGGTGCATGAATATAAAGTTCCGATAACTAATAATAATATTTAATGGGTAACAAACCATATGTTTAGGTGTAATAGGTGAAGTACAAAATTCCTTTAGTAACCATAACATGGAGTTATTTACAATCATATTTTTATGTGTTAAGGAGATTTTCATGAAGTGTATACTAATTAGCTCCCAATAATCTTTCCATTTTGTGACATATGACTGATCTATTAATAAAGTAATAACTTTTACAATAGAAGAGATAGTATATAAATTAAGGTCTGGAAAAGAAATACCCCCTTGAGACCAGCTATTAGTATGCTTCTTTAATGCAATCCTAAGTCTATTAGGTGCCCATAAGAAATTTAACATTAGTGTGTTCAGTTTCTTGATAATTATTTTTGTAGGTGGAAGTATTATTGATTGTATTAAGTATAAAATCTTGGGGAATATTATCATTTTAATAATTGTAAGTCTCTCCTCCATAGTAAAAAACATATTATTCCAGGTATTAAAAAGATTTTGTATATTAAGAAAACAGGTATTAGATAGTAGTTTACCTAAATAAGTTATCTGACCTGAATTGGGTACATATTTAGTAAAATCACTAATGAGAATATTTTTTCGTGTATATATAGGTAGTATTTTAGTTTTTTCTTCATTGAATATTAAACCAGAAATACTTTTAAAATTCATCATGTTATCAAATAGAGACTGTATAGAAGAATTAGATCATGCTGATGTAATTAGAACATCATCTGCAAAAAGTTGAATTTTAGATGTTGTATTTTCATCTGTTTCAAAACCCTCTATGTCAGTACTGTTTCTGATCAAATTACCCCAAGGCTCCATTACTAAAGTGAATAATAGTGGAGAAAGTGGACATCCTTGTTTTGTACCTTTAAGAATGGGTATTTTTTGTGAAACATATGTTCCTACCTTAATATAAGCCAACGTTCCTTTGTATAAATGTTCAATTAGATTTACAAATGCATCCGAGAAGTTTGTGCACTTCATTAAGGTAAACAGATAGTCCCAACTTACTGAATCAAATGCTGAACTTATATCAATACTAATAAGTGTTAAATCTTTCTTTTTCCTATTTGCAAAATCTATTAATGTTACAGTTCTTCTTATATTATCAAAAGTATTTCTATTTACAATGAAGCCTGTCTGATCTATATCTATAATGCCGGGAATGATTGTCTTCAATCTATCAGCAAAGATATTCATAAACATTTTATAATCAACATTAAGTAATGAGATGGGCCGATATGAAGAACATCTAGTTGGATCTTTATTAGGTTTTAAAATTGGCGAAATAAATGTATATTGCCAAGATGGGGGGGTTATTAATTCAGTTTGGGCCAAAATAAAAACCTTATGTATTAATGAATATGTATTTTTAGAAAGGATTTTATATATCTCTGGTATAATACCATCATTACCCGGTGCTTTGTTTGATTTAAGCTTATTTATTTGTGTAATAACTTCTGTATATGAAATACTCTTGTCCAATAGTTTAATCTGTTGTTTATTAAGCTTTTTATTCATATTTGTGGTTATAAACTCCTTTATTTTATCTTTAGGTTCCATGTTAATATTATTATGGTTAATTTTGTGAAAGTGATTTCTAAATTCATCTAGTATTTCTGGTATACTAGAAACATTCTTCTTTTTCCTTAGAGAAAAGATTTCTTTGATATGGTTTTGTTTATTCAACCTTTTGTTTTATTTTTAAGTCTATGTAAGTATTTGGGGCTTATTGAATAAGACAAAAACTTGTATTTCTCTAAAGTTATTTTAACTTTATGAGTTAAAATTTCTTTGTATTTCTCATTTAGTTTGTTTATTTCTTCAATAACTTTCTTGTCCATAATATTTTCTTTATTATTATGTTTATAAGAGTCTAATTTACTTTGAATATCTAACAATTCCTTATCCCAAGATTTCCTTTTATTATTATACCATCTGATACTTTGTCCATATAGATATGATTTTAAGGCATCCCAAACATAAACAATGGAGACTTCAGGAGTGTTATTTATGTCTAAAAATGTTTTACTTCTGAAAGTATATATTCTTTATAGTCTTTTAGTTGAGTTAAATATGCTGGTATCCTTTTGATCTGAACATTATGAGTATTTTTTATCATGAATTCAAAAACAATTGAATTATGATCAGATATAGGACATTAAATGATTTTGGAATTAATTAAATCTGTTACCATCTGGTTAGAAATAAAGACCCTATCTATTTTTGAATAAGTTTTGTATCTGTTAGAAAAAAGGTGTATGGTAATGATTTTGAATCTATCTGATTATTAATATCATTCAAATGATAAGAATTAGCAAAATCCTTTAAATGTTTTGCATTCGATGTAATTCTTCTCTTTCCTATAGTGGTAGTATCACTGTCATGTAGTATACAATTAAAGTCACCAGCTAAAATAATATCTCCTATAGAGAATGATATGATCTTATCAAGATGATGTTTCACTGTATTAATACCAATTCCAGATATCCAATATACATTAATTAAAGTGTAAGTCTTCCCATTAATTTGTATTGTAACCATACAAAACATTCCTTTGTCATCCTGATAAGACTTAATGGTTTTAGGAATGGGCATACTTTTATTCCATAAAATAGCCACTCCTCTTTTTTTCTGAGTGTGCTCTGAACTAACCAATACTGTATATTTGTTTGTGGCTAGTTTATCAATATCTTTTTTCAAGAGATGGGTTTCTTGTAGGAAGACTAAGTTGGCCTTATGTAAATTAATGTATCTTATTAGGCTTGCCCTTTTACATGGATTATTCAATCCATTAATGTTTAAAGAAATTCCTTTTAAAGATGTCATTTGGCATTTTTAAAACTTAAGAATCTTATGATCAAAATAACAAATAACAAGATAAGTAATGTTACATCTCCTCCTTTAGGTGTACCTTTAAATATAGCTATATTTATTGAATCTCTTATAAGATTTCGTATAGGATTCAATTTTGTTTGTAGTGACAATGAATGTACA
This sequence comes from Protopterus annectens, assembly GCF_019279795.1. Lineage (NCBI taxonomy): Eukaryota > Metazoa > Chordata > Ceratodontiformes > Protopteridae > Protopterus > Protopterus annectens. The sequence goes on along the minus strand of NC_056735.1, from coordinate 1,659,352,703 downwards.
AAATATATTGTGGATGTCAAAACTATATACAAATAACAATAAACAAGTGAAAATAATGTAAGGATTAAACCTTGCATCCAGCCTGATGTTGTAAACTCCAACTTAGAGTAGTATTTACCACTCACGTTAACCCCCTACCCTAAGCAGCAGTACGTCAGCTACCACCTTATCAATTTAATACTAGTTATATTTAACTGAAGTTAACAGTTTTCAATTCAATTATCTAGCAAGACAAGACTATACATTTGGTAAAACAGCATCATATAAACTAAAATAAACCTTTTTTTTTTTTTTTTTTTTTAAATGTGTAATATAAAACACTTGTATTCAAATAGCATTCAAATAATCTTGATGTTAGAAATCAAGAAGAGAGAAAAATAAGTTCTAACATTCATTTAAATCAAAAACTTTGGCTAATATGATTCAGACATTACATATATTAGGATGCATCTATTTTCTGTCATGTAAATACAGTTAACAGCTTCCAAAAAAAACCTTGAATTGCTTGTATATGAGCATTTACTCAAACTCATTATTGCCAATAGAATAAAATATTGTATTCACAGAAATTGTTATAACTCATACTTCATAGTTAAGCAGATTCTCAGAAACATTTATATACATATCTACATACACACACATACACACACACACACACACACACACACACACACACACACACACACACACACACACACACATATATATATATATACATACATACACACATACACACACATATACATATACATAGATATATATATATATATATATATATATATATATATATATATATATATATATACATACACATACACACACACATACACACACACACACACACACACACATACACATGCACATACACACACACACAAACACACACACACACACATACACACATACACACAAACACACATACACACATACACACACACACATACACACACACACACACACACACACACACACACACACATATATATATATATATATATATATATCTGATCTCACTGAGTTGTATCTTTACTGAGCACCATCTTACATTGCTGTCCCTTCAATAAATCTGTCTGCTTTATACAAAATAATGCACAGCAAACACATTTTAGTAACCAGATTTTACAAACATGCTATACTACTGCTTTAAAATATATCACATGACAATTTCTTCCAGTATAGAGTTATAAAATTATTTATGCTTGTCAATCAGATGAATTAAATGAGTTATAGTAATGTATATGTTTGGGACATAGGTTTTTAACACATATTATTAATCTGCTATTCCCGTATCTGTGATGTGTCAGTGTGATATCTAGGTCAAAGGTGAGACCAGCTGCTTTCAGCTTCTCTGTGAGAATTCTGAGAGTTGAAGCTTTTGAAGTAGCTCATGGACACTGTGCATGAGACAGCCCACATCCCAGATTGTCTCTCTTAACATTTTGGCGGGAAACTTATTAAAGACTAGTGACAAACATTCATTTAGCAGTGTAAATGCATCTAAACATGACAAAACCTTCACAATGCATTCTACAGGTTATTACAGACTCTATGTAAGTGAAATCAAGCCCAAAATTATTAATAAGTAACAAAACTCAACATTTTTGTCCCAACTCAACTCCTATGCGAATCTTATTATTTACTGTGTCTATATGATCAAAAGTAGAAAGTAAAAGGGTGTAAGGCAGAAATAAAAAAAAAATGTAAGAGAAAGCTATAAGAAGTATATACAATGGAATATTACTTACTGTTTATATTAATAGAGTTAAAAATAAAACATATTATTTACTATTATTTAGTTCTAATTATTATTAGTTAAAGCATGACAGATTATTTACAAACAAGCATAAGCAGTGTAATCAAGAAAGTATAATTAGGTAGTGTCATTCCTGTATCTGTGATGTGTCAGTGTGATATCTAGGTCAAAGGTGAGACTAGCTGCTTTCAGCTTCTCTGTGAGAATTCTGAGAGTTGAAGCTTTTGAAGTAGCTCATGGACACTGTGCATGAGACAGCCCACATCCCAGATTGTCTCTCTTAACATTTTGGCGGAAACTTATTAAAAACTAGTGACAAACATTCATTTAGCAGTGTAAATGCATCTAAACATGACAAAACCTTCACAATGCATTCTACAGGTTATTACAGACTCTATGTAAGTGAAATCAAGCCCAAAATTATTAATAAGTAACAAAACTCAACATTTTGTCCCAACTCAACTCCTATGCAAATCTTATTATTTACTGTGTCTATATGATCAAAAGCATTTCTATATATTAATAAAGAAAAGAAAAGAGAGTAGAAAGTAAAAGGGTGTAAGGCAGAAATAAAAATGTAAGAGAAAGCTATAAGAAGTATATACAATAGAATGTTACTTACTGTTTATATTAATAGAGTTAAAAATAAAACATATTATTTACTATTATTTAGTTCTAATTATTATTAGTTAAAGCATGACAGATTATTTACAAACAAGCATAAGCAGTGTAATCAAGAAAGTATAATTAGGAATAGCATTTGAAGAACATATAAACTTTTAAAGGAAAAAAATGTATCAAATTGCTGACCTTATTTTTCCTCTTCAGAAAGAGAAACAAGTTAAATCACAGCTTGCCATTAAATCTCCAGATATTTTGACTAGTTATGAAACAAAACATTTCTTTGCACACAGAGAATAACTTTGATTAAATCTTTTCAAAATATTTGTTGCTTCTTGGAAATGCAGGAACTATATTTAAAAAGATTAATAATAAAATAAAATGATGAGAGAGAAAAAAACATAGTACAAATCATTTGTTTTTT